>NC_067160.1:40045493-40167993 GCF_903995435.1 Acomys russatus | reverse complement strand
ACTTGGTGGGGACAGTGGTAGCTATCAGAAAAATAGGGGAAGTTTTGAAAAAGTATAATTAAGATTGTAATTGTTTTCCTAATACAACTTGAATGTGAACCCCATTTGAAGTTGAGAAGCCCTGGTCTCCAAAGTACCTCTTAGCTCCAACTCCTTTTGAAGAGCTTGTATTATAGATGAGCAAAACGAAGCTAGATGGGGTGACCCAGCTAATGAGTGGCCAGAACTGGAAAGCTAATCTTCCCAGCTTCTGCTCCTGTTTATTTTATGGCAGCAGAGAGTCAATGCGCTCCATTTGCAAATAAAACAGCATAGGCCAGGGAAAACAGAGCTGGAAGAACTCACTACGTGGATCCAGATACACAGTCCTCAGAGTGCTGCGCTCTGAGAGGCACAGCGGCAAACAGTCAGGCTGAAGCACACTGGCCTTCCTCTGGTCTCATAGAAAATATTCCTGTGACCACATCATGACATCCAAATCATGACAACATACAAGTGCAGGAAGCCAAATGTGAACTGCCAAAGCACTGAGTGGGTGACATTCTCAGCTCTCCTGTCTACAGAGATGCTCTATCTCTACGTTTTAGTACATCTAAGCAGGGATACCGTTACAAGCTTTTACTTAGGTCTGTTTCTAATTCCTATTTGTCTATTAATGTCTTGATGATCTTTTCTATTCATTAACTAGTTTCTATGTATCTTTTTCAAATGTACACTTCCCACAAATCTTTTTAAAAAAGATTTATTTATTTATTATTATGTATACAGCACTCTGCATGTACACCTGCAGGCCAGAATAGGGCATAAAATCACATTATAGATGGTTGTGAGCCACCATGTGGTTGCTGGGAATTGAACTCAGGGCCTCCAGAAGAGGAGTCAGCACTCTTAACCACTGAGCCATCTCTCCAGCCCAACTTCCCACAAACTTTGAGACCATTTTATGAAAATGAAAACATATTTTTTTCAGTGATGTTCACACAGTTATAACTTCTGAGAACAATTTCTTGCAAGATGTTTTGGGAGTTATATTCTGGAACATATTATCTTCATGGTCTTCCCCCTGGTAGGATGGAAAATTATCTTGTCTTGAGACTCACTCTGAGTTTTCTGGTTCTAGCAGGAATTAGACATATCCCACTCAGAGAAGCTGCAGGGACAGAAGGTAATAAGCCAAGGCACAGCACGCCTGGGAGTGACCACAGCAGCATCACAGACTCTCACAGGACGCTGCCCTGAGAACTGAGAGTGAGTTGCTACGTTACTTTGCACTGAGGAGGTCTTCAGCATTTAGAAGGGAAGGGTAGATGCAATTAACGAGGATTTTCTGAGAAAGCAGCTGCTCAGCCACTGAACAGAACCTCCACCCTCATCAGGGGGTTTGAAGTGTGGAGTACCCTGACTCCTCTGTGTAGCCCATCCTGAAATGGTACTAAAACCCTAGACACTGTCTTCTGGGGAGCTCTGCCACGGCCCCACTCAGCAGCCAAATATCCAATGATCCTAGTGAGTGTGGCACGAGGTTGACAAGGGAAGGGATCAGCATGGAAAGCACAATGGAGGTGAGGAGGAGAGGGACTTCAGTGCACCTGGGATTTTGTCAGGGGAAGAAAGCGTTATATGTGTCTGCGAGGAAAGGAACAGAGGAATTTAAGCAGTGAATAACACAAAACAAGGGAGTGGATAAATGAACAGATACATTCAGAAAATGACAAAAAAGAATGGGAATTCGTAAGACACTAAGCTAGGGTGGGATTGTGAGGAAGCTCCCTTGCTATAAACAAAATTGAAGTTCATCCTACAGAAACTCTGTAAGCTATATTATTATTACTATTGCAGTACTCCAACTCTGTCCTTGGGTGGTATAGGGTTAGGAAGAACATTGACACTAGGTAGATAAGCTGAGCTGGGAGACTAATGTGAGTCCTTTGTAGAAGCCAAGGTTTCAGAAAACAGGAGCAAGACTGCCAGAAATAGCAGGTGAGGTGTAGATCAAGGATAACCAGGACCCCAGTGTTCTGTTAGCAATGGGCAGGTGAGAGAAGGGAATGAGGCTAGGAAAACTTTGGTCAGGTATTCCTCTACCTTGGAAACTACTGGATGCAATTTGCAATGTGAAATTAGCATGAAAAATAAAAGTATATTAATCTGCATGGCTCAGGAAAATTATTTATGCTGTCCTCATCCTAAATGCAGATGTTACCCCACAAGATGGTTGGTCTTAGTTATGATGTGCTCTTGCTTTCACTGCTTTGTGAATAAAACTGCTTGCTCATAAATCTTCATTTACCTTTATTTTATTACTGGCAAAATTATAGGTTTCCCTTTAAATTTGGATGTAGTATTTATTTCTTCTCATATCATCACCTCTATTGCTTATCAGCTACATGACTTTGGGCCAGATACTTAAGTGGAGCCTTAGCTTCTCACTTGTACAGAAGAAAGTATTTGGACCTCCCGAGGGCTGCTGGGATAGATGAATTGGCAGTGTAACAACCAGCCTAGTGAGGCACAGAGGAAGGTCCGGGAGTCAGTATGCCTGTCATCATGTGCTTCTGCCATCATAAGCTTTCATCTTTATGACATAGAACGCATTTAATTTACTATATGCTCATATATACTCATGTAAGTGTTGAAGCTCAAATATTTAAAACATGATGTACAGTTTCTTTTTCTAGTTTTGCTTCATGAAGTTATTGACTTACTAACCAGTTTCTGGCCATCAGGCTTTGAACTGGAATCAGTAGGTTATTAGACTGTCTCTCTACTTACCAGATATTAAGTATATAGACATAGCAGCTTGTTTCTGAATTACCTACTTCTTCCTACTATTCTACTCTCATATGTGTGAATCTGTAAAGTGATCTTTAAAAGCTGTCATTTCATAAATGTTCTGAGCCTGACAGGACAGGTTGTCCATCATAATTTCTCTGAGCTTGGTAGCTTTGACATTCTGCTCTTTCATTTATTTACTTTTTAAAAAATTTGCAGCAGCTCTGTGAGGACATATAAAGTAATGTGGTGGTTCCCTATTTGGTCTCTGCTGAGCTTATAAATTATCTTAAGATATACTACTATTTCTGCTATGAAACATATACATAGCATTTATTTTTCATCTCAGGAGTAAATTCATTTTCATTTCTTTAGTGTTCCTTATTTTTGCCATGGTGGCTGGTCTCCTTCATTTCACCATAACTGGCAATAATTCCACTCAATCTGGGTTTCAGATTCCTGGGAAACAGACCTACTCACATGTTCCTTTCTGGGAGCCATGTAAGAGTAGTCTCATGGACTGAGGTTTTCTTTTACACCTGTGCATTTAAAATGGAGTTAATATGTCACTGTATCCCACTATTCTTAGGGATCTCAATATATTAGATTACCTCAAAAGGTTGTTTATAAGCAATATGACCCAAATTATGAAATAGTTATAAACAAGGACATGCTATAACAAAATATAAATATAGAAACTTTTCTTTCAAATTAGACAGTGAGATCCTAGAGGGAATTTTCTTCTCTTGGTATTTATAATATATAACATGAATATAAGAGGCAATTGTAAACACCTTCTTGTCCAGGGAATAAATAATGACTACCCAGAAAGAGGATTGACATTAGGAACGTTCTTGACATAGCAGAGTTCGTTCAGTCTTGTCTTACTGGTGGAATTTATTTCCTATCACACATGATCTTATGCTTCAATATTAATCAATTAATAGATTGTTTTGTACTGGGCTTGATTTGCAGAAAAATGTAGAAATTTTGCATTAATGTGCTTTATTTATGTATCTAGAACCTTCCTAGAAGTGGTATAGTTCTCTTTGGTATAGTCACACTGCTGAAAATGAGACCATAGCTGGGAGTTGAGGGGAAAAGGAGGTGGAAGGGGAGGAAATTGCCACAGGATTATCAAGCATTTCACTTCGGAGCTATGAACCAGGACCACGACAAGATCACAGCAGTCTCCACTGCCAGGCCCGGCGCTACCCAGAAGCTTTCCACACACCACTCTTGACCTAAATTACAGGGGAACCAGAATGGATTCTGTGTGCCAAAACCATGCCTCAGGTTTTTAGTTTTCTTCTGACCTTCTTGGCTGCCTCAATGTCTCAGCTAAAACTTCTTTGGAGAAAGAGTATCATATCTGTAATAAGGAAGAACAATCTTACATAAGGCCTTGGCTGCTTATACAAAAGAATATTTTGTTTAGAATTACCATTTGTGGGAAATTATGAAGTATACAAACACATTCCATTGACTTGATATCTAAAACATTTACTTTAAAAAAAAAAGCATCTCAAGGGCTAACAATGTGACCTTGTCATGAGAACTGGCCAACACTCAAACATGTGCATTGAAGAGTTCCTAGGCTTTTTAGTTCCTTTTAAACACAAAACTAGATACAGATGGTTTATGGAGCAGAACGGCCTTTTAATTGCCTGAATAAAAATGAACTTTTGAGATACAGCACACTCAATGTCTTCTTTGGACCCAAAAAGTATTTCAGAAACTCATTCCATAGACAAACTCTGAAGAGAAGTCCCTGAGTCTTATAGTAAAAATTGCACACTACTTTAGCACTTTGCTCCAAATTACCTACTACTATGGAAGTCTTCATAAAAATTCATTGAAATAGAATAGGTGGCTTTATTGTTTTCCTTTCTCATGGCCTTTTTAACTGCACAGCTGAGTTAGCTGATGTCCAAGTGGAAAGCTATAGGACCCAATTCTATCCTGTTTTGTTTTAAATTTCTGCTATTATACCTTTTCAGTCATGGTGCTGCTGGTATTTTTCTAGGTTGTATATGCTGATGTCATTAAGTTGACCTGCATTTTCTAGTATGGTGGCAGAATAACTGGTGTCCTATTTGGCAGGACCTAACCCCCTGCCCAACAGTTGTGCATGTTGCCAAATATCTCCAGGGATGGAGGGAAATCACTCCTCATTGACAATTTATACAAGCTTTGTAAAATGCCAAAACCCCTAAAAGAATTTCCCTATTTCACAGAGAACCTCTACTTCATAGTGGTTCCCTCTTAAAGAATATGAGTTACCAGATGTATCTTCAGGAGTCATCAGGTTGCTCCTCACACAAAGGCTGCAGGCAATGCCTACACATTTGTAAACTGTATCAACTGGGCTAGACTTACCCAGATGAGGTGGAAACCTGGAGAGGCATGGCTTTTTCTCTGAGGAGCTATAGATCACGGTGTAGATTAAGGAGCTCTGCTGGCCCACATTGCAGTTCATCAAATTATTTCTGTTTTCTTGTTTTTGATAGAGACTAGGGCTGGCTTTCATTATGAGTGGACAGTGCCTTGAGGTTCTGGCCAGTGAACGGAATGCTATTTCCAAGCCACTGCAGATGCTTGGTGACACAGGGAGTGAGTTTTCTAGTTCTTCATGGATCTGGGGATGCTTAGGATGATGGCTAGTGTCTCTTTATCAGCGAGGGTCCTCACTGACTGTCACAAGCAGTGCATGCCCACTCAGCTGCATAAACACATGGTGTGGACAAGACATACATTTTATGTCTTTAAGCCACTGCAATTTTAAGGTTTTGTACACCTTAGTGTAGCCTAGATTATTCTAATCTAAGAGCTGAGAGTTGAGAAGAACTTCCAAAGTTATATTAAATCAAGGCTACTTCTGCTGAAACAGAAAACACAGTATCAAACTACTCAGAACTTGTGGTGCGTAGTGTTATTGTGTACTGAAAATCCATCTTTTTTCATCCCTTAATTCTTTAGGATTTTGTTTCAAAGTATTTTTCTCTAACCCTGGTAAGATACTGAAATTTTACTATTCCAATATGACAGACCCATTGATCATTCCAGTAATACTTAGAGAATATAGATGCCAAATATTATGTGGAATATTTTTTAGTTCATATTTCTTTTGATAATTTTCTTATGATGAGGAAGGACACTTTAATATCTAAGGGGTGAAATATATTTAAGACATAAATTTGAAAACTTTTTAAAAATAGCTTTCCATTTGCAAAAGGATTATCAAAGAACATGGAACTGCTTTACAGGAGTGCTCAGGCTAATCTACAACCACGCCTTCTGTCATCGTCCCTATAAAATGGAAAGAGGTCTATAGGTTGCCATGGGAAACACACAGGCTATGCAGTGGCCATGGAGACTGCATAAAGTTTAGATCATGGTTTTCTGAACTTCTTTATGATCTTACTTTTCTCATAAGTAGCAATCCCAACACTGCCTGACTTGTAGGGTTTATTGTGAAGACTAAGTCAACCAATGGAGGAAGGGCACAGAACATTGTGCATGCTGAATGATCAGGAAATGTTCAATCTAGCACTGAAAGCAGTGTTCCAGGAAGTGATCAATAAAGCAGCAAACCATGTTCTGCTCCATGCGATAGACCATGCGTTCTACTTGATCAATCGTCCTGTATGACTTGTGGTGATTGGCACAGAGGGGATTCTCAGAGCGCGTGAGTTCAAAACTGTAGCAATGCTGAGGGACAGGGACGCTGACCTGCTCTGTTCCTGGCCTGGCTATTTCCTTGTGTACACTGTCTAGTGCACACATGGAAGGTTGCTAAGTCACCAAGTATCTCTGTGCTTTCTCTTCTTTTGCAAAAACAACAAAAATTTAAAAAGGATACAAAAGAGTTACGAGTCACAGGGCTATAAAACATAATAACCTGTCTTAATTTTGTGACACTTTCCAGAAAAATGATTATTATAAAATGAGGTTTTTGGCTTGAAAATAACCAATAGTAGTGAAACCACACAGCATTGTACAATATAAATTTTCTTTAAAAATTGGAGAGAAATCTACTGTTGCTAACCGTGTCTTCAGTTAGCAATGCTATTTTCTCCTATGTGTTTTGTGGAGAGAAAGGGAATAGTGTGGGGGTTGGAGACATAGTCCTGCTGTGCAGCCCAGGCAGACTTGAAGGTGATATCCTCTTCCCCCGGCCAACTGACCACTAGGATTACGAGAGCATGCAGGAGACCACCTGGCTGCTACAAAATCAACTTGGGGAACAACCACCTACTGTTCCTATAACCTCAACTCCATCCATCCATCTGAATGTTACATATAGACAGTTTCTGAAAGTTATGGACACTCAGAATATCACTACCTATCAAGTAGTAGGTGGTTATTAATAATATACTACTTATGAGCGCTTAGAGGGGAGGTTTGTTAGATGGTGAGTTAGGGAAAAATTAATGCCTTAATTTAGGCAATGTTGAGTCAGACAGCAAGTACACAAAACTCTGAACAGCATACAGCTACTGCTTCATTTAGTTGTATGACCTTACCTGTTTCTTTATTCCTCAGGTTCTCCAAAAGGGGAAAACGTGGAAACGACCCTGAGCAGGAGTCCACAGGGCGTTAACTAATACTTGCAAGTGGCTCAGAATAATGCCTTGGGATATAGTAACTACCACACAAGTTTTGTTAGATAACCCAGACGGGAGGCAAGAATGACTGAAGCTACACAGAACGGCTTGTTAGGAAGTTTTGGAATAAAGGCTACATGGCCTTCAAAAGGAACAACCTGGAAAGCAAACAGGAGCACCATTCACTCCTCCAACACTTGCAATTCCCTGATACGCAAGCGGAAGCATGGTGGCCTTGAAGGACTGATTCGCATTTGAAATGACACATGGCCCGGTGGCTGAGACATACAGGAGGCCCAGCTGAAAGTGGAAGCAATGCCACATAGCTCTAAGGATGAGTAGAGATCCCAAAGTACCCAAGAATATGCTACTTTAAGTAAAAATCTAGCCTGCTTCCTAGAGGTGGCTGAGAGCACACTGCGGTGATGCTGGCTCAGGCACCTCTCAGGCATTTCCTCTAATCTCCTCTGCCAGTCCACCCACAAGCACTTAGTGTTGGCACAGGCAAACTGAACCCACCAACTAGGAAAGTCAGCAAATGTTTTCTTTCCTTCTTTCTGTACAATCAACCCACCTACCAAATTCTTTTCTGCTTTCTTCTCTCATATAGTGCCCTCACTAAACTTTCTGCCCCTGCTACAGATGAACTCTGGGGTCACTAACAGAGACGCTTATACTGATTCTGCCACATTGTATCTCATTTACTTGATCAATACTCTCCCTATCTTGACAGTCCCTTGTATGTATTAGGCAAAAGAGCTTACCAAGGTCTGCATGAAAAATTCCCTCAATGCCATGCACATTAGCAATGCCACAGCATTTCTCATTGGAATTAGCTTCCTTTAAACACAGTTTCTAAAATGTTTGCTTAGGTGTGCTTTTCCTTTGGAACAGTTTTATCAATCTTTCGTTTCTGGCTATTTGAATAGCTTTGGCTATTAATATACTAGTTCACTACTAATTCTGTAAGCGCCATGTGTCATTACTCAGACATAACTATACCAGTTTGGTCTCCTCTCTGTTTTCTGTGTTTACACACAAGTGCTCTCTCCTTAACACAGCTATAAACTCCTTGTTGGGAGGGAACATGCATTACTTTTGCTTACCTATTTAATAAGTATTTACTGACCTCCAGTACTCCAGTGGTCAGTGTTTCAGATGACAATAATGAACAAGACAGGTCAAGTCTCTAGCCCTTATGTAACTTTCATTCTAAATTGTAGAAATTATGTACATGTAGTGAATGGTGAAAAATAATATGAGGCACCATGAAGGATGCAGTGTGTTAGGAGAACATGTGAAAGTTTCATGAAAATGCCCCAGAGCTGAGATTGAAAGGACAAAATAGAAATCAACAGGCAGATGAGGTCTGCAGAAGCTTGGTACCTAAGGGGGCTGGAGAAAGGTCCAGTGCATACACTGTAGAAGGCTGAAAGCAAGCCATGAGAGAAGGCTACCGAGGGCAGGCTGGTTACAGTTCCAGGCACCGAGCCACAGTCAGGAACACTTTCTAAAGGAATGTGCATGCTGGGCAGCCTTTTGGTGTGATAACACACCACAGCAAGATATGTCTAGCAAGGCCAGGTCTGAACCTTTGTTGTTGCTTGCTTTAAAACAATGCCTGGCCCAACCTGAGACCCACCCCATGGGCGACAGCCAACCCCTGACACTATTAATGATACTCTGCTATGCCATAGACAGGAGCCTAGCATAGCTGTCCTCTAAGAGGCTCCATCCAACAGCAGATTGAAACAGATGCTGAGACCCACAGCCAAACATTGGACGAAGCATAGGAAGTTTTGTGGGCAAGTTAGGGGAGGATAGAAGGACCTGGAGTGATAGGCACTCCATAAGACCAACAGAGCCAACTAACCAGGACCCAGAGGGGGTTGCTGAGACTGAAGCACCAACCAAGGACCATGCACGGACTGGACCTAGGCCCCTACACAGATGTAGCTGATGGGTAGCTCAGGATTCATGTGGGTCCTCTAGTATGGGGAGCAGGGCTTGTCTCTGACATGGACTCTGTTAGCTGCTTTTTCATCACCCTACCCCCTATACCCCGTGGGGTGGCCTCACCAGGCTACAGGGGAAGAGGATGAGCTCAGTCATGGTGGGCCTTGATGTGCTGGGGTGGACTGGTGGGAAATGGCTCCCATTTTCTGAGGAGCAGGGGGAAGAGGATGGGGGAAGAAGGAGGGAAGGCAGGACTGGGAAGAGAGGAGGAAGGGGAAGACAATTGGGATGTAAAGTGAACAAATAAATAATACCCAGACTGTAAACACATACACACACACAATTAAGAGAGCTGTTAACTTCTTCATTTTACTGACCCCAACATGCCACACTAGGGAACAAGATAAAGGAAATAACCTTGAAAAGGCACAGTTAGCATAAAGAATGAGAGGAAACACTACTGACAGCTGCCACCTTAACTTGTCTTTATTTCAATACGGAGGCACAGACCAATGAATGAAATGATACGGGCTAAGGCCCAACCCACACTATAAGTTAGATGTCCAAATGCTTTATGCAGGCCACCTAACAGATGGTAATGTAGTTTGGCCATTGCCAACATGAGCAGGATGCAAACTAGTGACCCCAGAGGTGAGAGGTTGTACATCCAATTATAAATTTCTAATTTCTGTAAGTGTTAAGATGCCCAAAGCAATATATTTTTGTTTACATAAAATTACACTGTATAAACTATATTTGATAAAAGAGATGACTGCCCCTTCTCAACTTAAATCAAAGAATGCTTACTTAAGTATTTTTTTTTAATTGAATCTGACTTTAGTGCTGTTGTATAATCTTGGTTAACAGTGCTCATCCTGACTATTCTAACAAAGAAGAAATTAATACTTAAGTTGACAAGCTCATGTCTTTATAAATAAACAAAGCAAAACAAACAGTAGAAAATGGAAACAGGTACCTGGTATATCTGTAAAAGTTTCTCCTAGGACAGAGACGTGGAAATTGAATTGTAAGTCTTTTAGATGCATTAATACCTTGAAGAAACTCTCTGGATCCTTGTCATGCTCCCTGTAAATAAGCAGAAAATAGACTTAGGGTTACCTTGGGGTACACTGTAAGAAAATGCTTTGTTCACATGGTGCTAGTCCCCATCAAAGTCTTTGGCTTGTGCCGGCGTCCCCGGCTCTCAGAGGCTCTTCTTACCTCCCTGAACTGTATGTAACAGCAATGTGTAAGTCTGTTGAATGCAGACCTCCTCTAAGTATAAACCCGGTCCCACTGATGTGCTAAGGATCTTATTGAAGGAGAAATCTGTCTTGTTTTATATTTTTAAGTTAGACTAAGGAAAGTACACAGTATTTTTCCTTCCTTATAGTTAATTTTCCACTCACATATTTTTTTAAGAAAATAAAAGCATCTTCAAAGGCTTATTCTTTGCTTGTCATCATGAGAACGTAGTGAACATGCTTTGCCTTTCCACAGGAATGCCCACCTTTCTCCCATGGGCAACCCACAGCATTATGCTGACCAAGAGCACACAGTTCAATGAGTGTAGTCCCTTCTACTAATCTCTAATTTTCTAACAACTCAGTGGAGAGTTATAATGCAATAGAAGGGATGGATAGGTCTGAATCTATATCAACTTAAAAAGTAGAGGTTAGTCAACACGTAAAAGAATCAGAAGAAAAGAAAATACTTTCATTTAGCACAGGCATGTGAAAACATCAAATGTTTTTGGCTTATTCAGTTTGTCAGTCTTCTCTAATGACAGAATGAGAGGATAAAAGACACTAAAATTAAAGAAAAATATCCTTTAACAAATCATATTTAAATGGAATAAATTTTTTAACATTCTAAGGTGTGAATATTTCAGTATTTCTTGCATTGAATTACACTGTTTTAAATTATCGTATTTCAGACAGATGTAGACCAGATGTCTTCAAAATATTTGTTTTTTATTTATAATTCAGAAATTTGATTTTTTCATTACAGAAAATAGTATATACCAGTAATTGAATTTCTCATTTACTAATTATATAAAATAAATCTGTAATATTATTAAACTGCTATATGAAATATGAAAATTACATCATTCAGGAAACCTCATGAAAAATGACATCTGTACCCCTTAATGTGTTAATTCACAATTCAGTCAATATTTTCAGTATCATGAATTAAAACAAATGCATCTTCTAATTAACATTTTAAAACAGCATTTATAATCTTATGAGACTGTAAGATCTTATAAAATTAGAGTTCTCAAACAATTTGTTTCAAGTGCTATGCCTCTCAGTTTGATTTACTTCAAATAATAAAGGATGCAATGGCAGAATGTTCATTGCTTTTTAAGATGATGTGTATTATACACATGCACCATGGGGAAGGGTTTGGATAGTTTTCATATATACTACCGCTGTGGGCAAGAACAAAGACTCCAAACAGCTTGAGAAGAGAGAATATACTGTATGCTGTCTTCAACCATATCAATCAAATAACTGCCACCTTATCTGTAAGATGTTCTTCTAGTCTGATTCTCTTGGAGATACTTAGATGAAAGGATGGAAACAATGGAACAATAAGATAGCTTAAAGAGAGAGCAACACTGTAGGGCAATCTAGCCCCTCAGTTATCTAAATTCTTCATTTGGAGTTCCAGAAAAATGGCTACGGATCCTGGGTATATCATGTATTCTAAATATCCTCTCTCTCATGTATTCTAAATATACCCACCCCAGCCGTCTCCCTCCCTCCCTCCCTCCCTCTCCGTCTCCCTACTCTCCCCCTTCCTTCCTCCCTCTCCCCCCTCTGTTTGTACATGTGTGGTGGTGGGGGATAATGTGCATAATGGTATAAAAGTAGTTGCAGTTTGTAGGTACAATGAAACTTAACTTGGTAAAGAATGTAGTTCCTAAAAGATTCCAGTATTTTTAAAGCAGTTAGGACTGAATGCCTTTTTTCATTGCTTCTATACAAAGTAAATGCATTGCAACCTATTGAATATGTTAGCTGTTTCTTTTAGGTAGGCAAAAACTTTAATAGTCAGTAGTCATTTTACATAAGAACACAAAAAAAGATTGGTACAAATCCCCTTTCATTTTGTTTAAATCATAATATACAGCCGAACCTAAAGTAAAGTTTACTTGTCCAAAGTTATCCCTTATAAATAGGAAAATTTTTACTCAAGTTCTTATAAAATGTCTCATAACGTGGGGGAAACTCTTTATTTGTTTCTGGAAACTTCCTGTTAGCTTTTAATCAATGAGAATTTGGATACTTTTAGCACCGCTTCACTTGATAGTACCAGCAAAAGCAGACTTTTAGGAATTAAACAGTTGAGATGCAATTATTTTATGAAGTATGGCCTAACAATTCTAAGTGCTGAGTGCTTTTGAAAACAGATACCAACACACACACACACACACACACACACACACACACACACACACACACACACACACACACACACACACCCCTTAACTGGGTAAGTGATCACTAGAGATCATGAGCAGCAAGCCGGTGTCTATAGCTGGGCAAGAGATTTCTAGTGACGCGATGGGGTAGGTTCAGTGTTGTTCTTCAGTCGTTTCAGACAGACTGCCACACATTAGGTGGTGGAAGCAGGCTAGTTGTCAGCAAGGGGGTTAGCACTATGGTGCCAAGAGTGCAGGAAAGGTGAGCTAAACTGAAATTGCTTCCGGAAATATGAGGGTAGGAAAAGAACAACAATTTCAAGGCATTCTTCATCATACGTGCTTTACAGCATTTTAGATATACCTTTGTAGATTGTGCTAAAGCTATCGTCTCAGTTACTGGATTTATGTTTCTCAAAGCCCAAAATAATAATCAGTATCTGGATAGTTTTATATCAAGTTGACACAAGCTAAAGTCTTCTGAAAGGAGGGAGCCTCCAAAAGATCAGGTTTTAGGCTAGCCTGTATGGGAGTTTTGTAATGTATAATTGGTGATTGGTGGGAGAAAGGCCCAGCCCATTGTGGGTGGTGCCAGATCCTGGGTTTTATAAGAAAACAGGCTGAACAAGGCATGGGAAGCAAGCCAGTAAGCCTCTGCATTAGCTCCTGTTTCCAAGTTCCTGCCCTATGAGTTTCTGTCCTGACTTCGTTTGATGATGAACAGCAATATTGTGGTGTAAGACAAATAAGCCCTTTCCTCCCCAACTTGCTTTTGGGCCATGCTCATCATAGCAATAAAAATCCTAATTAAGACAACCAATTTAGGTGAAAAAATTTTTATTTATTATTTTTTTTTTAGTGAGGTGGGAAATTGTATAATATTCAACTTTTAAAGAGCTTCACATTTAATGACCATACCATACCATACAAGGCACAAGGGAGGCTTGAAAAGCAGGCAAGTACTGTGCCATGCAAGGGCTGAGCTTTTGACAGCCAATGGGCCATGTAGTGCCCACGGTATTAACTGACCCATGTAGCAGAACACGCAAGCATGTCTTAGATTACTTTCAAAGAAACCTAGATGTGAAACTCTTCTACATGTGGGTGTAGCAGGAAGAAGTAGATGTATAGCGATGGGTTTAACAGTGACACATCTGCTATCAAGATGAAGCACACTTTCAGCAAGAAACTTACGTCTCTAAGTCCACATTTATGTTCTTATGCTTCTGGTGGAAAATGGTTGAAACAGTCTTCAGATAGCAGTTTGATAATGGTCGCAATAAGCCTTAGTGTGTGCATCATACATTATATAATACATGAAAGTCAGCCTAAAAACATGTACATGGAAATTCTGCTACAGTGTATTCATAACAGCATTAAAATTTATAATGGTAACTTTGTAAAACTCTAAAGTGGTGACCACTAAATATATTTTGATAGATATGATACAATTCTTAGCAGCCATTTAAAATAATGTTGTATGTGTGATTCTGGACATGGAAAAATATTCTGTACTGTGTGTTCAATTGTTGACACTTTTGAGTAAAAGAAGTTGCTGAGAAGCATGAATTCTGTGACCTGCCTGTGCAGAACAAATAGCTGTGAGTGCCTGTGACTGTAAGGAGGGTTGTTCTGGCCTGGTTTCTATTTTGTTTTTAATAAGCCTTGTTTGTGTAAATGATTCTGAATGTTTTAAAGAACCCACTCCTAATATTCTACCACAACTCTGTGTTCATAGGCTTTCTGCTTAACTTGAACATTTCCAGCACCCAGCTGTTTGATTTCTTTTTCCCCCATGGCTCTCTGTTTGACAATGTCAGCAGAACAAACTTGCTTTAACAAGACGTTTCAGTTGATGTGCCAGGGTCCAGGTTTCCCAATCATACCCACCCTACAGCCTAGGTAAGGACAGAACAGTCTGGCAGGGAATTAATCCCTCCACACTCTCACCATGGCAGAAGAGACCAGCAGGGAAATATTTCAGGCTTACTGGAAGCAGAAGATACGGCGAGAACAGCTTTTATTCCCAAATATTATTCAGAACATTTGAAAAGCATAAAATGTTTCCATGTGTTTTTTTTTTTTCTTCCTATATCTGTCTCTCTCTGTTGCCTTTCCCGTTTCGTTTCTGAGATCTAAATTTCTTCTTATTCCTCACTTAGCACTCATTCAGTAAATATTTATTGAAGATTCTAAGTTCTCCGTACTTGTCACTTATACTGTTACCATTTCCTATTTCCCCATGTAACTGTGTAGATATTGAGCAGTTTGCTTGATCTAGCTCCTGCCTGGCTTGGGGGAAGCTGGCTCTTCCCAGAAGAATGCTACCCTACACCCAGAGCTCTGTAGAGGGGACAGATGATGCCTGCTTTGCTCACTAGGAACCAAGTGCTGAACTGAGCAAGGGGGTGGGGGCATTATTTGTGTTCATTAATATCCATGTCTCTTTCTGGGACACAGATTCCATATTTACTTCCTAGCTGTGGGTGAAGATCAGTTCCAGCCAATGGATTGCAAGCTGACTGACATGTCACCTTTAGATAAAGACATCTGAGAGCAGTTAGTAAACTTTGCAGAGTTTTTGTGTTAAGATAGATTCAGGTTGTCTCATGGGCACCTGTCCCATATGCAGTGCATACAAAGGTGAGAGGAGACTCTTGTGTCTAAGCAAATGTATGCTATGTGGGGTGGCAAAGTGTTCACTACTCTACAGTTTCCTGCAATCAGAGTACCATCTGTGGCACAAAGTCAGCTGCTCGTTGGCTGATCCGCATTCCTACTAAGCATCTGATCATAATCTTACTTAATCTTCTCAACCACATAACCATCAAACATAACCCTTCCAGCATTGAAAGACCACATAGAAAACTCACACCAGAATTCACATGCCATCGCTAAGGAGTCATACCTTTTCTTCTGTTTATCTATGACTTTGTATCTCTTTCTTCCTGCATAAGGAAGCTTGTCCCTTCAGTCCATAGTTTCACTTTCAGATCATTAGACACAGGTATGTGTTAAAAACTTATTGGAGAAGACAATCAATATGGAGAAGCAATACATGACAGATTCTCCAAAGAGATAGTTTCAAACATCTTTACCTTCCCGAGGCCTTGTTAACCTGCCTCTATTTCATTACAAGCTCTACCTCACAGGACAGGATCCTGCAATTTTAACATATGGAAGGCTAACCACAGGAGAATCTCAAGTTTGAGACAGGTCTAGTCTAAACACTGAGATCCTGTTTCAATAAAACAAGACAATTTCTCCAATAAAAACAAACCAACCAACAAAGCAACTAATTAACCAACTAACTAAAACTTCAAAACATTTCACACTTCCAAATTCAGTGATGTGCTTCTTATTCAAACACAGGCTTTTATTTACCTCTTAAGCTGGTTGTCACCACCGATTGGTCTGATATGTCTTCTAAGACATGTACTTTTCACTTGCTTTGCCTGATGGCAACAAGCAATGTGCCTTCCCTTCCGTATGTGCAACTTTTGCTCAAGGATGATTTAGCCAGCAGTCTTCACTTCTGACCAATTTCTTCATTTCATTTCTCTTGTTCCTTTTTGCTTCTGCAATCTCAATTTCTGTCTTTCCTCCTCCCCTCCCCGCCCTCTACCTCATTTCTCTTTCTTTTACTTTGTAAACCTTCCAGTAACAATTATTTCTTTAATACTCTTCCCTTTTAATTTGTTTAAAGCCTTATACACTGGTAATTGGAGGGCAGTCCTAATGCATTTTGCTTTCAGAGAGAGAAAGGCAGTGCAGAGAGAAGTTGCTCTGCAGCAGATTCCCAGAATGACCAGCAGGTCTGTGCAAAGCCTGGACAGAATCAGATCCTGGTAACCACGATCGCACTCAGTTTCTGAGATCAAAATTATACTCCACAGAAGAGCTCACTTAATACTCAACTTTTTGTTCCTGGCTTATTTGACTTAAAAGGATTTCTAGTTTCAGCCATGTTGATACACATGACAGGATTCCATTCTTTATTTTTGGCTGAAGAGTATTCTATTGTATACATGTACCTCATTTTCCTCATACAGTTATGTGTTATTAGACATAGGCAATTCCATATACTGCAGCTATGAATAATGTGAATAAAGAAGGGGGGACGTATGCCTTTGATATACTGATTTTTTCCCGTTAAATAGATAACTAGTAGTATATAGTAAATGGATCACAGGGAGTCCCAGTTTTAATTTTGTTGTTCTGTTTTAAGATAGGGTCTTGTCACAGCAGAGCTAGTCTTGAACTGTGTATTCCAAGTGGACCTCAAAGTTCTGCCTGTCTTATCTCAGTCTCCCAAGGGCAGGGATTACAAGTATGTTACCATGCCTGGCATTGGTTTTTGTTATATTATTTCTTTTATTGTTTGAGAATATAATTAAAACATTTCCTTCTCCCCTTTCCTTCCTCCAAACCTTGCCATATACCCCTCCTTGTTCTCTTTCAAATTCATGGTTCACTAATCATCATTATAAGTATATTCATAAATACATAAGGGCAACCTGCTCAGTCTGTATAATGCTACTTGTATGTATGTTTTAGGACTGACACCCTGACCACCATTTCTGTAATTTAACATGCATCCCCATTGTCAGCTTTCAGCATTGCCTTTGACACGTGTTAATACTTTGCCCTTTGATACTACAGTTTTAAAATAAAATTTAATTAATTTATCTCCTTTTTAAAATTTATTTTTGGTTTTCTGAGACAGAATCTCTCTGTGTTAGCCTTGGCTGTCCTGGGTTCGCTTTGTAGACCAGGCTGGCCTCGAACTCACAGCGATCCACCTGCCTCTGCCTCCCGAGTGCTGGGATTGAAGGAGTGCGCCACCAAGCCCGGCTTCCTCTCTACTTTCTATCTAGAAGGCATTTAAGATGCTTCGAGGAGGCAGGGACAGGGAGAAATGCTGCCAGTCCTCCATAGTAGGGGGCTCTTGGTTATTCACAAGCTAAATCCCTTGTAATGTTGAGGCCTACAGCAGGGAGAAGCTTGTATAACATGCCAATGATTATAGAACTCTCTGTTGCTTCACTTCTGGTAATGATGGCAAAAAAAAAAAAAAAAAAAAAAAAAAAAAAAAAAATAGAGTTGAGAGTCCAGGTTAATAATACCTGGGAAAGAAGCAGTCCAAGAACAGGGGAGGACACAGACAGACAGACAGACAGTCAGTCTGAGTGTATGACTCTAAGTGATACTACTAGGGAAGGCCTGAAGAGCATGCTGAACCAAGTTGTTCTCATAAGGAGAAGCATGGTCTCAGTGAATGTCAAGGGAAGGACCACAAGACAAGGCTGTGTAGGTAGTGTGCATATGAGTGGTGTCCTGGCTTGAGGTTAGGAAATGGAAGACAGAGGCCTGGGCTGTATGAGACTTCTATTAATACTTTGAAATGTGCCACCAGACAGAAATTAAATAACAAAATTGAATTCATAAGTTTCAGAGTTTCATGCTATTTACATATTGATATTCTTATTTTTCTTTTCAATAGCTGAAAGGAGGGGGCGGTCCTGTCCTGGGAATCCAGGCCAGCGGTACCTGTTAGAGATGTGTTCGCACTTCAGCTTTGGCCCGTTGTCCTGCCTCTGCATTGCAGTGTTTGCTGTCTTTGAAATGCCTTCCTTAGCAAGAGAGCTTTCTACAGTATACTGCTTCTGGGCGACTTTTCACAGGCCCTCTTAATTCACAGCTCCATCCCTTGCGGGGCCTCCTGGGTCTCCCTGAGCGCTTTCCTGGAGGAGGGCTTCCTGATGTCCTTCTTGCTGTGTGTTCTCCATCAGACACCTTTGCCCACGGAAATGACCTGCTTTGACCTCCAAATCCCACAGTCACAAAAGCCTAGTACCCTTGTCTGTGTTACATCTTCCTGATCTTTCCATCTGACTGGCTACCTTCCACATTTTCCCCCTTAGGTCTCCAATGATTTCCTCGAGAAGCTCCCCATTTCTAGAAGTCTGACTGACCCAGACTTTGTTATTTCCCATATGTTTCATAAGTACTTTTTTAAAAAATTTTTTATTAGTCTGACTTGCCAGTGAGTTCTTCCTTTACAATCTGGTCAGGAAACTCAAGGACACAGAACCTACAACAAACTGGTAGGTCATAGGTGTCAAACTGTATCCATCTTCCCACATTACTGAGCAGCCATCATCCCATGCTGCTGGATCTCAACATAATGAGCATAAGTACTTCTCTAGGTCTCAGAGGCGCTACACAGGCAAATTTTCATCTCCCTAGTTTGTTACTAAGTCTTGACATTTTCCCTCAAATGTAGTGACCAATCTATTAGATTTCCTTTTAGACTTAAACATTATTTTTCTCTAATTACATGCAGGGGATATGTTTGCACCAGGATGCTAGTAATACTAAGAACTAATACCACAGTGTCCATCTCTTCTAGGTAGACATTTCTCCCAGGATCTAGTCTAGGAAACTTTTTGATTGCCCTTGAGAATATTTTCCCCCTTGAATAGCAATAAGATGATTACCTATTTTACCCTGGCCTCCAGGGAGTTGATAGCCATTATATATAGTAACTAAGTAATTATCAATAGAGATGATGGTACTGAAAATACACAATGACAGGAACAACCAAACAATCTAAAAGCTTACGTATGGTCTCAAAAGTGAGAGAGGTCTGCAGGAGATGGATTAGTGATCTAGGGATCAAATGAATTTATCTGGTACGATCAGGAAGAAAGTAGACTAAAGAATAAAAGTGACAGATGTGACTTGATGTGCTCGGGTGGGTAGGTGGTGGTGGTGGGGCTCCCCTTTTCTGAGGACAAGAGAAGGGGGAATAGGGATAATTGGGGGAGGGACTGAGAAGAAAGGAGGGAAGGGGCTAAAAGCAGGATGTAAAATGAAAATGTAAATTAAAAATAAGTTTTAAAAAAGAATACAAGTGAAGCTTAAAGTCCTGGAGGGTAAGATAAGAGACTATGACTCATAAGTCAACAGAAGGAGATCCTATTATTTTGACATATGCATAAACATCTATAATTAAGCTTTCAATAAAAGAAGAGTGCATACAAACACAAGTCATTCAGAGATACATGCTTCCTTGGCAGGGGTCACTAATACTAGCAGTTGTTTGGTGAGTGAACTCCATACTTCTTCCTGTGCATACTCAAAAATGCTTGTGTAAAGGTATGTACTATCTGCCTTTCTCATTTTATGAGATTAATGTCACCTATTCTGCACTTGAATTTTCACTAAATGTCTACAGGAACAGATAAATTCAAATCATATTTAAAATGATTATATAAACATGCTAACTTTTCATTAGATAATTGTAATATTTGACATTAAGTTGATTCCCGTTTTTAAACGTTCCAAGAAATACTGAAAGTGACACTTACATCTTTTTTATATTTAATTTTTAAAATTTAAATAATTTATTCAGATTATATCTGGATTGTTATCCCCTCACTTGTATATTCCCATTCCCCTCTCCCTCTTTCTTTGACCGTATTTCCCTCCCATAGGTCTGTTACAGAAAGGGACCTCCTCCCCCACCATATGATCACAGCCTATCAGGTCTCATTCTGGTAGCCTGCTTCCCCTTCCTCTGAGTGCCACCAGGCCTCCCCACCAAGTGGAAGTAGTCAAATGGGCTGGGCACGAGAGTTCATGTCAGAGGCAGTCCCTGCTCTCCACATAACTATGGAGAATGCACTGTCCATTGGCTAGATCTGGATTGGTGGTGGTCGGATCTCGGTTTACTGTATGCATTGCCCTTGGTTGGTACAGCAGTTTATACAGGCACCCTGGGTCCACATCCACCAGCCTTGATGGTCTTCTTGTAAGTTTCTAGGACCCGCTGGGTCCTTCTATCTTCCCATTCTCCCATACCTCTCTCACCTGGAGTCCTAATAGCAAATCCCAGCATCTGTCCTAATCCCCTGCTGAGTGAACTCTCAGAAGTCATCCATGTTGGGCTAGTATCCAATGGTAGACAGTTATTTCTTATAGTTTTTAAAGTTCTCTTTTTCCCAACTTGTGCATTTTCTTCTACTCTGCAAGTGTGCAACTGCAGAGCTGTTCACTAGGGATCCTCTGGTCACTTGCACCACACTTATGTACTTGAAGGACTTACTTCCTTGCAAGGTTATACCCACCTCCTCCTTGAGCACAGCTATGTCCCTATTATATGATAATCCACCGTCTAGCACAGCAGTTTGCACATTATTGAGAAAGACATTAGAGTGCAGTGACTCCTGTAAGTCTAGTCTTTTTACCCCTTCCCTACTAGAGTGTTTTAGGGCTTCTAAAACCAGATTCTCTGCAGAGCCTCCATTCAGCTTCACTAAAGGCAGTGAGAAGCCTTTACAAATAAAATAAAAACCTTAAAACCTATCACACAGTACTAATAATCACACTTGCCTCAGGAGTCAGCATGTCACCATTCACCCAATATTCTCTAGGTCATAAGAAAATTGATAATCAATCTGTTTTACTGGATAGCTTATTAATAATCAGGCTACCTTTTCGTTTTCAGTAAATTTAAAGCCTGCTTGCTCATCTCCATTTTTACTGTAAACATTATCCTCTATACCTTAAGGACATCACAGAGTTTCAGATACTTACTTGTCCAAGCTGCTTCTAAAAATGGCTAATTACACTATTTCTTCAACACAATACTCCTTGTTTTCTCTTCTCTAAAATGTCCACGGACTAGAATCTATAGTGGACCCATCAAGCATTCAAGTGTCTCCATGGCTCATTCCCTCCACTTTATTTCCTCCTTTCACCCATGCTCTCCTGCCTAAAGCTCTTGTGTGTGCAACAGACTTTTTTCTTTTGTCTTCCTTGTCCACTGCCCCTGTCACTGACTTTGACTTTGTTACTTGTACTTATCCTGGGAAATTCCATCTCACTCTGACTCCTGCACTAACAAGGATTTACTACAGATATGTCCTTTTATACTGGCTGCTATTTAGCTATACACAATACTCTTGTATTGGTCTGTAATGGTCTGAAATCCTCACATATGAGCAAAGTCCATAAACACCAGACATTGTCAAGCACTAAAAATAGAGTTTAAAATGAACAGATGAATGATGGCTGCACCCTGACTAGCTGTGTATATATATCTAAAAGTCTGGAAAGACTCGTCTACCGAACAACACAAAGGATCATTTTTTAAGACTACTAAACTTGGTTTGGAATTATTACATGCCTCTTGTCAAGTTGACTTCATCTCTTAATAACAGATTTTCATATTTAGTTGTGAACATTTTGTCATGATTACAAAAGGGAAGGTCTTCAGTTATATGGGGAAACATTCTTAATTTCTTGAGAAAAAAATCCAATCTAAAAATGTTAAAATAGAAATGAACCAAGTGTTAAATAAGAAGTCCTTCCAATGGAAAGAAAAATGTTAGTGCATTACACATTTTCTTTATCACTTTCCAAATACTAATAAACTGATTTGCTTTTTGGTTGATGGAGACCTCAGAGGAGATGGCCTCCCTCACTAGCAGTGACTACTATGCAAACCAGAGGGCCATGGCAGTGATTATGGCACGTGCGTCCACTAGACCAGCTCATAACGATTCCTCGTGCTGAACCTGCCATTCTCATCTCATAACCAGTATTTAAATGTAGCTCAGCTTTGTCTCTCATGCTCAAAGAAAGTAAACCTGAATTGTTCTATGCATCCCTCTCATAATGTCATAAGAGAAAAGAAGCCAGTGCCAACTTCAGTTTTCTGCTGCTTATTAGGATTACTAAGGGTTAGTTATATTATATTCCAAAAGAGGACTAATTTATATGGAAAGAACAAGGACATTTTGAATACTTAAATGGCATTACATGCTACAAATGAATTCTAACACTCAAAAAAAGTTTCTTTCACAGTGAGAAGCCTGGTAAACAAAAGTCCCCATTAGTTAAATGTACTTATTGATAGTGGCCATCACAGTGCTGTATTTGTCGTGAAGAGTGGGTGACAAAGAAAGATGGTGCACTTCATGAGAGACCATTTAAAAATATCGCTTTAGAGATGCATGTAAACTTCCCCCAAAGGAAAGAGGAACCTATCAAAAGCCAATCATAAATTCAAGGATGATTATCATTTATTTTTAATTATTTGTGTGTGTGTGTGTGTGTGTGTGTGTGTGTGTGTGTGTGTGTGTGTGTGCAGTATAGTGCATATACACTAGGATGGTGCACCTTGGACATGCATACAGAGGACAGAGGAGGACTTTGGGTGTTTTCCTCTATTACTCTTTGCCTTATTGCCTTGAGACCAGGTTCCTTACTGAACTGGAAGTTCATCATTTCAGCTAGTGTGACTGGTCTGCAAGCTCTCAGAATCCACCCGCCTCTGCCCCAAAATGCTAGGGTTATAGTCATGTGCAGGTATACCTGTTTTTTTATGTGGGTACCGGGGATTTGCACTCAGGTCTTCATTTGCAAGAATTCTTACCTACTGAGCTATCTTCTCTGGCCCGGATTATAATTTTAAATGCATGTGTTTATCAGAACTAAGTTTGTAACCTAGAGGAAAGCCAGTCAAAGTCTTAGTTCTGCTATTAAGTACCAGCATTCAAGGGCAATCTGAACCTTAATTTCCTTCTCTACAACAGTGTGTCTAAAAAGATGTCAGAGCTTCTAGAGGGCATTTGGGAGCTGATACAGGAAGAGAGAATCTGTAGTGGCTGGTAAGCCGTAAACATACTTCAATAAAGAAGGGCCAGTGTTCATAATCACTGTCACCCTCTTCATCAGAAACTTGTAGCTCAGTTTATTCATCATCATATTGGAGAAAACTACAGTCTGTTATTTATATTTTTAAATCAGTCATTTATAATATACTGAATGTATTTATAATCCATGAAAACATCTAAAGTACAAGCCTGCTCTGTTCTAAACTCAGAGTCAGTACTCAAAATTTATTATTTTTAATATGACAATGTAAATGTGATTTAAAGTAAAATTTGTGCTTGTGTATGAGGCATGAGTTCACATCAAAAATGTTCTTTTCCTAATCCTGTCAAATATTACCTTAAGTCCAGTCACTCAAGCCACTATTACCCCCATCACCCTCACATCAGCTATCAACAACTAACCCAAATATCAATTTACACTTAACTATGTAAGTCCTTTCCAGGCACTATGCAGACACCCACCAAACCTTCCCACGGCTATATAACATCCTACCAATCTCCTATAATAACTGCAAGTGAAACTAGGAGAGTAGTTGTTATGTCTTCCTTTCTCTTCTCTGGAGCTCCTGAAAACAGAAAGCAGAACTCAAAATGACATGTGAGCACCACTGGAAGACATAAACCTGGGAAACTACACGAAGGTGGAGAGGCTGCTTACAGATAGGATCAAAGTACAGGCAGGAGTGGAGAGCTGGCCCATGTCCCTGCAAAGGGAAGGCCTGGGCTCTCTTGATAACCACTAACAAGGTTGCTAGTGTTCTTCCTTGTCCCCAGTTTGGTTGTGACGAATAGCAATGAAGTACAAAGTAGGGGGTTACAGAGCCTATTTGAGAACCATCTTTGTAGGAGGTTCCCACAAGTGCCATAGCTAGTACAAAAGAGTTTTTCTGAGTACATAATTTATTAATTTACAAATCAGAGTGGCACTGGATGCTTTATTTCCCCTAGAAGACCTACAATCATCTGTAACTCTGGTTTCAGGGGTTCAACACCCGCTTCTGGTCTTCACAGACCATATGCACATACGTATGTACATACATACATACATACATGGAGGCAAACTCTCATGCACATAAACAAATAAATCTTTTAAAGGGATTATACACTATACATTTTACACTAAAATGTCATGGAAATCTTTGCATTAAAATAAGATTTTCTTGCTTATTTTTTGTGTGTTTGTGGGGCACAAGCGATGTGAAGGTCACATAAATCACATGCAGAAGTCATTTCCTTTTACTATGTTGATCCCAGAAACAGAAATCAAGTCAACCATGTTTGGAGGCAAACATTTTATCTGCAGAGCTGTCTTGCTAGCTCCTGGAGGTTTCTTCTTTTTTTCCTTCCTTCTTTCCTTCCTTCCTTCCTTCCTTCCTCTCTCTTTCTTTCTTCCTTTGTCTTTCTTTCTATCTTTCTTACTTAAAATGGACTCTGCAGTATACATTCTATGTGATATATGTGACACAAAGATTTAGAATTAAATGGATATTAAGCTATAGTACAGCTTCAATTAGGAGAAATATGATACATATCTGGACAGGATGTGAATTTGTGGAGTACAATTGAAGAATTTTTTTTTTCTTTCTTTTTCTTTATGGTGGAGGGACTAGAGTTTCTTTAGACTTCATTCCACTTTTCTTTCACATTTTTATACTTTTCAAATTTATTGACAGTTTTTAAGGTTAAAAGTTAGAGTGTTTGTTAGTAACTTCACATTTTGGAAATATTAAGCTAAAGTACAATTTTAATAATTTTGATGAAATTACTGGGTTCCTATTATGTAGAAAGCGCCTAAGCAGAAAGCGCCTATGGCTGAGTGCTTCAGTTGATTGAGTATTAGTTGCTCTTCAGAAGGATGCCCGGTAGAGCCATCTTATTTTCAGAATGATTGAGAACAAACCACATCAGCTGAGTTCTAGATACCAGTTAACTGGCATTGCTTTTGCTGTACTATTGCAAGTCTAACAGTTGAAAATAGCAACGGAATTGTGTGCCCTACTTTTAGGCTTGGGACAAGCATGTCCTTGTCTAAATTCAGGGCCTTACATATGAAGCAGAACTAGGCAAGGTGCTAGGATGACACAGGCATGATCAACGGGCCAGAAGAGTCCTCGTTCAAGGACTACAGATTCCAGCCCTGCACTGTGTTGTGCTTTGCAGATCAGAAGGAAGTCTGTTGTCCATCACATCTCACCTGTCCTAGGCACAATGCCCGAGATTCCTTAAGGTAGAACTTTGTACATGTTCTCATAGAAGTGAGGTACTGTGTTCACAGTAGCTCTGCCCGAAATAAGACTTAATGTGATTAGACAGTAGGTGTAAATTCCCTTTTTGAGATTCTCTTCGTAAAAGGAGCTAAGAAAGTAAATTTCTTCTGACTATAAAAGTAAAAAAGGTATTGACAAGAACTAACACTGGGATATAAGGAATGGGATAACAATTGAGATGTAATATGAATAAATCAATAAAATATATTTAAAAAAATAAAGATGCATCTTCTATTCCTTTGGGACTAATGCATTGGATGAGATGTCAAAGAGAAAGTGTGTTCAGACGGTTAAGGGGTCAGGGGCAGACCGAAAGAAAGACTCTGAATGTGAAGAGGACACAGAAAGGTAAAAACTGTGTGACCTTGCAAATGGATGCTTTGGGCATCTCAGTATGACATCAAAGCCCATGCCAGGAGTGATGAGCAATGTGTAAAAGTGTGACGGTGAGAGCCTAAAAAGCCTTTACCCACTTCACAACTGCTCAAGGGTAATGTTCAAAGTACGGATGGCATTCACACCAGGTTAACCATTTCACACAGTTTCCAGTTCAGTAGGCTTCTGAGCACTGGCTCAAGGCCAGCACGTTTTAGACCAGGGTAGGGCTGGGGGGCGTCTCAAGTTCCTATAAGTTCACTGCAGATCAGGTACAGCCCCAGGCCCTGCATCTTTCTGTATGCATGTGTGTGATTTTATTTTCACATTTAAATTAAAAAGTTTTGAGAATTTCATGAGTACTGTATTTTCATTATTTCCATATTTTCCCTAATGACTCTTATGTTCCCCTCACTTTCTCTCAAATTCATGACCTCCTAATTATTATTGTTTTACATATATATGCATATGTAAATACAACTTGCTGAGTCCATTTAGTGTTGTTTATTTGTATATGTGGCTGATTACTTGTGATTAGATCACCTGTCAGGGGGTGCATTTCTGGAGAAGACTGAATCTTCTTTCAGCAGTCATTAATTGCTTGGAGCTTTCATGTAGGAGTAAAGCCTATGAGAGTCAATGATGAACAAATAAGGAAAATGTGGTGAATATATACAATGGGATTCTATTTAGCTATAAAGAAAAATGAAATGATGACATTTGTAGGTATATGCCATTACCAACAATGAAACTAGAAAATATCATAATGAGTGAGAAGATCCAGACAGAAAGACAGAGAAGCATCCCTTGTTTATGAATCCCAGTCCTCAGTCTTCAGATATATCATGTGGAGTCACCACAAAAGCAATAAAGTAAAAAGGAATCATGGAAGGAGAAGGAGCCCTAGAGGGACAGTAGAAGATAAGAGCAGTAAAAGGATAAATGGGGTGGGGTGGGGGAATCAGGGCATTTTATTCAACTGGGGAAAGATGTAAAGCCTCCAAATCATAACAATAACCATGATGGCAAGATATCCCTAAAGGTATAATAGTGGTACTCATATCTTCAGAGTAACCAACAGCCATCTAATTGAACTTAAGGATTGCTCTATAGGAGGGAATTCATGCTGAGTACTATCAATCTAGCCTACATCTGTAGCTCGTGAGGCTATGGAACCCAGAAGAAAACCTACTAATGATACGTTCCCAAGCTAGTATATTCTAGAACTGCATTCTAAATACTTACGATGTTCACAGATAAGTGTAGCTTTCAGTCTTCATCAAAGAAGCTTCTTTTTGCAGCAGAGAGAGACCAAGAACAACTGATCCAGTCCTAGTTGATACATCTACAGCAGAACTCCTGAACATCTTAAGGCTTAGGGAGCATTGCAGTAGAGTGGGTAGAAAGATTGTAAGGGCCAGAGGACCAGGGCACCTGCTGATAGATAGTGACTTCTCTATATAAATAGGAAAGCTATACTCAGGAAATCTCAAGAATATGGCTAACTAAATAAGACCAGCACAGTGACAACACCAGTTGCCATGGCAGTGTGGATGGGAGATTTCACAGACTTGTATCTTGAGCTCAGAATTACAAATGCAAACAAAAGGCTTGCAGTTTTGGCTGAGCTTCTTGACTACAGGTTCACACTCAAGACTAGTTTACTGCTATCTCCTGTAACACAGTGACTTGGGGTCACACATATCTACAGGAATCCTTTCCAATGCTGCTTACTTCCTCTATGAAGCATTGTCTGACTTTTCCTGGCATAGTAGTTGTCTCTTCTTTGGGATTTAACTTATTTTGCACGGACTTAATCTTGGGATTCTCTGAAGCCAGAAGGAGAAAAACAAAACAAAACAATAAAACCAAAACCAACCAAACAAAAAGCCAACAAGTCAAACTAACACACATGTAGAAGGGTATTAAAAATATTAATCATATTCCCCTCCCTCCTTTGACTCAAAGTATATTGTATAAAAATTAATTAAAAATGCATACAAAAACATTATAGGTAAAGAGAAAATACAGAATAATGAAAAAAGGGAAGTATTAATCAATATGTTTAAGCCTACCCCAACTGATACTCCTTACTTTCCAAACACACTCTGCCTGCCAGCAATAGGACATTCTAGAGTCTCTGCCTTTAGGTAAGATTACTTGATTGATAAGCAAAGAGAAGACAGCTAAGTTTCGACATCTGAGACTGAAGACTAGAAACAGTTTTGGAGAATAATACAAAGTACAGTTTAATTAATATTGTTCTTATCACCTAAGCCCCAAAATATAAACATCGAAACAGTCTCTTGGCTGGAGATGCAGGGCGTGTGAATAGAGATGCTCTTTGCAGGGTGTACGATGCCCTTAGGTAGAGATACACTGAACACTTACGAACACTGATAGACACATCAGATGAACACTGGTGAGGGGATGGCAAAGTACTCATCCTTTGCTACTTGAACCCAGAGAGGCAACTGCTCTGCAGAAACCCTTTTGGTCAGCATGGAATGACAATGATTGAGGAAAATAAATAGTGTGAGCCAGAGAGGTCTCTATGAGGCCCAAGGATATTAGAAATGAATCAAATCATGCAAGTTCTGAGATGACAAAGAAGTTGCTAGACAGAGTCAGCATGGTCTACATAGTGCAACAGCAAGCCAAGGAGCCCCTACAGCCATCACTGGCATGAAGAGTACATTCTGTAGACAGGGAGAATTAACTATGTAGATACCAACATTGGGAGGCCATTGCCAAAAACCAACCATGGCGATATGCGGTCCAATGTCAGCTGAGACCATGCCATCTCAATCTGCTCTTAAGCATCCTTGTATGGGTTATAGAAAAAGCAGGTTTACAATGACACCAGGAACTTACAAAGCACTTAAATGAATTCAGAACTTCTTAAGCCCACTGGGTAGAGGGGACCATCGCCTTCACAGCAGCTACGGTGTAAGTGCCATTGTTCTCTTAGGTTATAGAAGAAACAAGCTTAGAGGGGCCAGCATTTTACCCAGTGGTAAGTAGAGTAGAAGCAGATTCAAACAGGAAGTCCAGATACAGTCTGTGTGCACATGATAATGTGACACATATGGGCACAGGAAATGGCGATTTCTTAGGAATTTGTGTTGAATGTGTCAATAGTGTAAGTAGGGAATGGTTTGGGAGTTCTCTACAGTTAGCACTCGGTTCAACTTCATTTAACATGTATTTATGCTAAGTTACAAAACCAAACACATTTCCTCGTAATTGTCACCTGTCTAAAATGTCCACATGTTAAGACCTACTGGTTACTATGTGCGTGAACAGCAGATGGAAGGAACTGTGTGCATGGAAGCAATGTTGTAAGGATGGATCCACGGCTTTGTGAAATAGTCCTCTGTAACTTCCCTACCTCATATCAACCCACTAAGTGCCCAAACTGACGAATAACCTTAGGTGAGAATTTAGTGTGAAGCAGCTTGGGGCAAGGTGCTATCAGCATTTGACAAAGGCAAATGCATATTCCCTTTGAGAAATCCATATATAGCTCAGGTAGGACTCAGGCATCCCACATCATCAAATATCAAAAGCACAAGCGGGGTGGAGAGACAGGCCAACAGTTTTCAGCAAACTGTATGTACTTCAGCTCCAAGGGATCCTATCTCTGACTTTCATGAGCACCTGTATTCATGTGCACATATCCACATACAGACACACAAAACTAGATGCAATTAAAAATAATACAAATAAAGTTTTACAATAAAAAGCACAAGGGGAAATATTAAAATCATAGCAGGAGCAAAGTGGAAGAATTACAGAAGACCCACAATTTATCAGATACTGGGATTACCAAATACATCATGTAAAACATATGTGGACAGTGATTGAAGGAAAATAAAAATAAATGTATGACAAATAAATAAATATTAAAAATGAAAAAATAATAAAAAACAAAATTAAAGAATAAAATATATCATAGAAAAATATTAAAAATGACTGAACAATTTTAAAGTGAAGTAAAACAATCAGAGAAATAAAAATAATAATAGAAATTAGTCAAAGGAAGTAAGTAACAGCAAACTCAAAAGAACAAAATCAGAAGGCAGAATAAGAGCTGTGGATGAGAAATATTAAGGATCATGAGGGGATAAAAACAAACAAAGGCCAGGCTTTCAGGAGAGAAGGCACAATGAGACAGAGGCAGGTGCTGAAGATGTAATGTAAATGATTTCCATAAATGATACAGACAAAAACACTAAGACTTAAAAAGTCTGACAAATTCCACGTGAGACTAGAAGGAAGGGAGGGAGGGAGGAAGGAATAAAGGAATAAAGGAGGGTTCTTAGATGTATCAAAGTAAAGGTGAAAAACAAAGAAGACAAAATCTTTAAAGTGGCTACAGAGGAAAACTAGATGAATTAATTTATAAATTTCTGATGAGATATAGTCTTCTCTTAGAACATTATACTTGGCAAAATTCCTCTAAAGAGCAATAGAGAGGAAACAATACTTAGCAATGAGTTTGCCGCCAACTGTGCCTCAGTGGAAACAACTCTCAAGTATGTCCAGGGAAGAGAGAGCATTGGGAAGTACAAGAGGGGAGAGCAACAAAGAGCAAAGGTGTGTGGGTCTCTAATTAACAGTCCAAGGAGTGTGTAAATTTAAGAAAGAAATGTGGATTGTAAGCTCTGGCAAGAGTGTCTACGGTGTATGTATGACAGTTACTACAATGAGATGGTTACAGACATGGAGGGAGGAATGAGTGCTCCCACCTCAGCACCTGACCGGGTAGCAAACACAAGACATGTGTACTGGAACCATTCACACATGAGGCAGGAAGAGGAGCTTCTAGGCCTAAGGTCTCATAATCCCCTTTCAGTGCATGGGAGAACCAACCTAAGGACTTTTTAGGGCTCCTCAGCACCTCCAATGCTGCCCCCTGGGCACCAAACCTTTGACATTCCATCTATCACAGTCACAGTGAATATCCATATCATGTCACACATGATAGCAGTGATTATTAGCAATCATTTAAAGGCAATGTACAAGAGAAAATAATGAGTGTATAGGCTGGAAATGCATTTACCAGCTCATATGTTTAAACTACATTCTAATTCTTAAAATTATACACTGCTAGTTTTTCTTTTCACCTGAATTTTCTTGTGTTTTCAGTTTTCAGCCAACAGCCACTACTGAATGCTTTCATTGCATATGTGGGTTGTAAAATACACACACATTCTGAAATGCTTACATCCAGTAAGCAGATGTGGTACCTCAGAGCTACTGTGCTAAGAGCATGTAGTATTCAAGCATGCATCCTAACCTGTAGTTTTGCTGTGTGACAGACTTCCTGAATGCATCCCCTTCTGCTATCTACCAGTGTACTCTGTGCTGCCAACAAATGTCAGTGGACTCTGTGGTGCTATGACATGCATCAGACACTAGCAATGTAAGGAAGGAGAGGTTTGCTTTGGTTCCCTTTGAGCTTGAGGCACTCAGGATCTCTCGGCTGCTGGAGTTGGCTACTTACCTCAGGGCAGCAAGAAACAGCAAGAGAGAAGGCAGGCTTCCTTTATTTCATTCAGACCCTTAGATTATGGGATGTTGCTGACAGAATTGACGTGGTTCTTCTCCACTATTGCTCCTCTGGAACTGCTCTCACAGGTCTCAAGGACATGTAACACGTTTCCATAATTAGGGCCTACCACTGCTTTAGAGCCTACACGTGAGTGAATGACGAGATAGATTTTTCTGTGTCTAGCTTACTTCCCTTAATATACTGTCCTTTAGGTTTATCCATTTTGTCACAAATGTCAGGATCTATCTTTTATTGTTAAATAGTATTTCATGGTGTATGAATAGTTTCTTTAGCCATCAGTCAGTCAGGTTGATTCAATATCTTAGCTATCAAAAATAGACTGGTATGGTTTTCTTTGGATTCACACTCAACAATGGGATTGTTGGTTTGCATAGTTCTATTTTTAATTTTGTGAGGAACTTTTACCCTCATTTCTATAATGGCTGTACTAGTTTACATTCCTACCATAGTATAGAATATCTATACTGACCAACATCCTGTCTTGGTCAGCGATCTATTGCTGTGATGAAACACCATAACCAAAGCAACTTGGGGAAGAATGGGTTTATTCAGCTTGTGCTTCCACGTCACAGTTCATCACTGAAGGATGTCAGGACAGGAACTCAATCAGGCAGGAACCTGGAGACAGGAGATGATACAAAGGCACTGGAGGGGTGGTGCTTACTGGCTTGCTCAGCATGGATTGCTTAGCCTGCTTTTTTTATAGACCCCAAAGCTACTAGACCAGGTATGGTGCCACACATAATTGAGAAAATGCCTTACAGCTGGATCTTATGGAGGCATTTCCTCAACTGAGGCTCTTTCTTCTCTGATGTCTCCAGCTTGTGTCAAGTTGACCCAAAACCAGCCAGTGCACGTTCCCATCCTTTTCTTTACATCCTGGCCAACACATTTTTAAAGTGATTATTCTAACTTGTGTTAGGTGAGAGCTCATTGTAGTATTGTCTGTGTGTATCCTTAATGTCTCTTCAGGCCACTAGGCCATGTTTAAATCATGTGTTTTATTTTCTTGCTGTCTAGGCACCACCATTATTACTCAAAAGCTGATGGCATCCATCTTGTTAAAAATGGAAATAATTTGTGATATTTACAGTGCAAGTGCTTGATGTAAAAGGTTCAAAAAAACCCCTTCCATCCAGGTTTAGCAATACCCTAACAGTCACACAATGAGAAGCGACATTTGGTAGCCTTTTATAGAATTCATTTACAAGGCAGCCACTTAGAAGTGTTTGTTCTGTAGTTTAATTCCATTTTTCTGCACAGTATGTACTTGTTTTGGTAGGCTGAAAATGGAGACAAAAAAAGATGACTTTATTTAGCTGTATCGTTCTTTTCCTTTTTCTAGAAGAGTTAAGAAAAATGGATTTGAACCAATAGGAGAGAGTGGGCAAGAGCAACAGTCCTGTGTAAGCTAATCAAGGGTTCAATTTAATTAACTAATAAAAATAACCAAAGTTGTTTATTAGTCCCCCTACCCCTCCCTGTCCAGGAACTGTGTGTGCTAGCTCATTTTCATACATCACCTTCCATCCTGTAACACAGGCAACATTATACCTTTCCTCCAAAGAAGGAACTGAAGGTAGAGAGTGGGTCACTTGTCTTCCGACATGATGCTAATGACAATCACAACTAAGGCCATTGCAGTGGCCAGACTGCCAAAACCGTAAGCAGGGCACAACTGGTTCAATGTTTATAACCAGGAAGTTAAAATTTAAATGTAAAATCTAGCATATTAAAAGTGCTTTAAAGAAGCTGTACTTATCTTGCTGACAAATCTCAGGTTGCCATCTTCAGCCTTTTCTTCTTATCTGAATTATACTTGAGTATTAACGTCCTACTAGACATATCCACTTGCAGGCAGAAAACATCTCTCTAACTTAATAGGTGCAAATGAAGAAAAGTTTTAAATATTTTCTTCTTCAACGGTTTCCCACCTCATTATCACTAAATAGCATCGTATTTGGCCCACTACAGCCAAAACGTTCATCAAATATCCTGGCTACTTCTGTTCCCTATCGTTACTATGTTAGTGAGACCAGATGAGGCAGGTTCATAGGTGACATGGACTGAGCATGTATAAAACCCTTGTAATGCCAGGCTGGCAGAGATCTGACAAGTGGTCTTGCTTTACAGGGTAATATAAGGCTCCAAAACAAGGGAGGCATCGCCACCATCAAGGTCTAGCTGGAAAGGAAGTGGAATATAGGAAAACATCATTCTGATTAAATGCTAAGATTTAATTCAGTGGTCACCTCACATAGAGGCTAGAAAATGTGGTCCAACAGGCTTCCCGAGAAAAAGAGAAAGGAATTTTAGGAAGCTCTAGAGTCTTTGGCTTGTGTTCTCGTTCTAGAGCTCTACTCCTTGAGGATATTCTTGCTGAACCCACGGACTGGTCCTAGCTGAAGAGCACTGCTCACCTTGGAGCACAGTTTCAAACCAAGTGGCCTTTCAGTGCTATTTAGCTACCGTGACTGCTTAGGGTTACCATGGTTATGCCCGCCTGAGGATGAGCACTGACACTGCATGACAATCCAAGGACGAGTGACAATGTACTAATGCCCACTGGGTGTGGTGAGGACTGTTTCCTAAGAAAGTATCTGAAGACTTCACTGTTAGAGGAAAATTCCTTCTGACAGGTGAAAAATAATGCCAAGAACCACAATAGTCACTCTAACCTCAGGTAAGGGAGGTCAGTAAGAATTCTACCTCATGTCTGTAAGGCTCAAGCAAAGGTTTTTTAAGTTAAAAAGAGTTTAAAGTATGCAATTTTGGTTTAGAGTTGAAGAGGCTGAGTCTTTGGGGGACAAAGCCTAGCTAGGATGTTTTTGCTTTTGTCTGTGTCACTGCGTTCCAGAAGTGAAGGAACTGGCAAGAGGAGGCTTCAGTCACGCCAGTGGAATAATGAAGATAGAACAGGACTCTGTACAATAAATCTTTTTCTACTCTGTAAATATCCCACTTTCAACATAAAGGCTTTTTAAAGAAATTAAAAAATAGAGCTTTAAGAAGGGTCTTGATACATTATTTATGAACACATCAAATAAAAAAAAAAAAACACCCTCTGAGACAGTTTAATAAAAAACTTTCAACCAGTGTATGTAATTTTGCTAGTATTTTAAAAAGTCAGTTATGAATTAAAATGTTACTGTTTAACTGCTATTCAGCCTTCTGCAAGAAGAATGTTTCAAATCGCCAGAATCGCTTTGCCAAAGTTTCTGTTTCTGAAGGTCACATAACTATGTAGCTGCTTAATAAGGAAGTGGGAAGTCCCTCCAAACACCCCCAGGTCTTACGGCTTCCATGCTGCTCCTTAGGTGAGGTATTAGCACAGCTTATTTATTTTCATTGCCAAGGCTTTTATTTGCTCACTCCCTTGTGATAAAACTGATTTCCATGATGATTCCCTTCTTAATTTTAATACCCTTTTTACTCATCATATAGACATAAGAATTTTCCATAAAATAATGAAATCCTTGCAAAGGAAATGAAGACAACTCAGAGTAAAGTATACTAGCTTTTTCAATTAATTGATCCACTGACATACTCATGAAAGATTTTTTTTAAACCTAGGAAAATAAGGTTAATTAACATAAAAGAGCCTCACTCTTCTAGATGCTGAATTTTGTATTTTACCCATGCTGCCTTAAGTGCCTTGATTTCCCAGTAATGACCCAGTTCTCCTAATGAGGAACATTAACCCCTGGCTGTAGCTGTCCAGGACTTAATTGTCAACTGCAACTGAAATAGGGGAGTTTGCCGATCAGCAGGTATGCGCTATATTAACTCATGTCATTTCAACCTCTGATAAATAAATGTGTTGCTAAGGCAACAGGGAGATCAGCTCCATCAGTATTCCCCCCCCCCCCAGTAACCAATGCACCCCTGCACTCATTGAGAGGAAACTGCCTTTCACACCAAGCTTAGGAAAAAAGGAAGGAAATTAACTGCATGTAACCATAATTAGAAGTAACATCATTTATCATCTTAGACCCATATCTAAATTAATGAAAACGGACAGCAAAGAAAGACATGCTTTTGAAGAAGACTGTGACACATCATTCCTTCAACAGGAGATGGGCACTGTGAGGCACTCCCTAACCAAGCACAACTCACTCACATCTGCCTCTTTGTGTGAATTTTCTTCTTTTGTTTAACCAACAAATGATGCTGCAATGAATATCATTGAAATAAGTAATTAGTTGCACAGCCAACAAAGATGATACAGGGTGGGGGGGGGCAAACCTTAAATAATTTTTAATAGTCTATCTGGGGAATCTTCAGGGTAACAGAGTAAGGAAAAAGGAGAGTTGGGACACTAAGCCTCACTCTGTATAACCTATAAAAGCCACAGGATCTCATTTACTTGGATTTTAATAAGAGTTTAAAAAGTGATTTTAGTGGATGTTTCTAGTGATAACACCAGGGTTACGGTAAAGAAGTAGGTAGTAGGCATTCTATAGCCTTTTCGGAATGAATCTACAGATTTATTTTTCAATGAAAACTGAGAAATTGATTTGTAACCAGCTTGAGACTTTCTTCCCAAGTGCTATTGTCCCTCTGTTACAATGAGTTGTTCAGTTTTAACAAACTCATGAAAGATTTTTATTTACAACTTCTGTGACATTTTATAAAACAAGTATCAAAGGAGGAAATCAGAGGCCTTCTGAAAGCAATGGTGGTCACACAGCTGCCTCCAGCTGTGATCTTGGAGTCTGACTCCATTTGTGCTTGTGTAATCTTATGACCTGATTGCCTGAGCAGGTGACAGCTGATCAGCAACTAGTGACTCTAAATGTTACCATAACGGACTAGGTTATCACTCTGACTAGGAACTCTCATGTCATTCACTCTGGGTTTATGCTACTGAAACATCCACTCCAAAGTCTATGTCTCTACCATGGAGAGCTTTGGCACTTGGCATCAATAAATGGTATCATTTAAAACATAATGTAAGTGGTGAGAAGGCATGTAGAAAGTGTGAAGTTCTATTCCATGTCTGCACAGTGTATGGAACTGCACAATTCACACAGTGCATGGAGACCTCCACAGTCAGGCAAAGTCACAGATCACTAGAATTGAAATCAGGGATGATGCCTATGGAAGGGAAAGCAATTCTCCTCAGCCACACACCCATTCACCTACCCACTGACACAAACCAGGGAGCCATCTATTTTATAACTCACCTGTAATGATAACGATAATTAAAGTTTAATATAAGATCATCAGGAGAAACAGGAAGAGGCAAAGGGAGATGTGTCTTCAGTGGTTATGTGTCTGTTATAATCATATCAGCTTCTAACATCTTTGCAGTAACTGTATGTTTGCGAAATGAGTCGTGTAGACAACTTCTTAACCACATTAAGCAAGGAAAGGGCAGTGGGAACTGTGGTTAATGTAACTCTAGTAATAACAGCACTAAGATAAGCATGTCTACAGGGACAAGTTGTTTATGCTGACATCACAATAAAAAGTCAAACGTACTCCAAGAAGAAATGACACCCTTGAATTGTATCAACTTTGATTATCTATTTTGCAGTCTGGGAACAGTCAGCAGAGAGACTATGAGTGGGTGCTAGGGATTATATGTAGGAAATGGGTAGGGCTTATTTTTTTGTCACTTATTTCAGTACTATTTCCTACTATTTATGTAATACTCTATAACAGAGCACCATAGAATCACCTAACAGTGCCAATTTATTAGGTGACACATTACATGGAAATTTTAGGTTGATATTGGTACCCTTTCAAATTCTAATAAAAATTCTTGAGATACCTTTTCTGCTTTTTAAATGGCGTGAATCTGAAATTCCTTTTTTTGGATAGGTCAAACAAATAAAAAGATTTCCCCCAAAAAACCCTAAGAATAATAAATCTGAACGGAACTCACTGACGTGGGAATGGCTATAATCTATCAGAACCTTATTCACGTGAGATTTGGTTGGCTGACTGATAGATAAATACAAACTGGTTGAAGTCACTGAGTTCTGAGAACGCCTGAAGGTACTAGAAAGGATCTGTGGAATCCTCTCTTTTTAGAGATGGGACGAAAACAATTTCCCCTCAAATCAGAGGCTATAGCCAAGTGCGTTGGAAGATGTGTGGCCACCCACATGACCATTGTCCCCAGAAATAGTATTGTGTGAGGGCCATTTTTCTTTTGGAAAAGACATATTTAAAACTGAAATTAAACACAGAATGCTTGTCTCTGAATACCAGTACATGGCTCCATGTTCTTATGTATGTGAAGTATGGCACCTGTACAGACCTGCAAACACTTTCTAAAGCAAGGACCAAAAAACCCCTTCTCCCCAGTTGTTTGGGCAGTAAGAAAGTAAGACAAGCCCTCAACTCGCCATCGAACATACATCCTTTCAGAGGTAGGTAACAACAAAACTAAAAACAGTTGTGTTTTAAACTTCAGTCAAAAAATAAAACAGTGATTTCTTTTACTACCAAGTATGAGCGCATAAGTTTCCATTCACTGTTCATCAGTTATTTTTATTAGGGGGTCACCAACCTCTGAAGATTCGGATGCCAATCCTTTCAATATTAGGTAGGGTTCATGCTTATTTAGGAAGTTATCTAAATACATTTCAAATCCTGATGACTAAGTTTTGTCCTGTCTAAATTCATACCCTTAATTGTAATCAATTTTGCATAGATCAACTGATCACTACTTATGGAAAGTGCTGCAAAAGCCAGACAGACCATGAGGAGTCAATCTACTCAAAGTGAAAGGCTCTGACAGACAGTTTTCCCACAGTTCAAATAAAGAAGTAATGGGGAAAGTTTAAAAGTATTTTACATTTATTATTTTGTGTGTTTCTGTGTGTATTCACAAGCTACAGTGCAAATGGGGTGGTCAGAAGATAACACGTGGGAGCTGGATCTTTCCTTTTACCAAGTGGGCTCTGTGGATGGAACATGGATAGTCAGATTTGGTGCTGAGAGCCCTTAACTGCTAAGCCACCTCAGTGGCCCAACTGGGAAGCTTGTAACTGTAAGCACTCTAATAAAACTTCCAGCTCTTCAACACGCCCACTCCAACCAGAAAACATCCACTGAAGGCGACTCACAATTCTTATCATAGCTTTCTAGCCCATGGGTTCCTAACTGCTTAACTCATCATGATGTGAGTTCTGTTTTGTTTGAGTTGTCTCATATGTGACAAAAACTTGTTTGCTGCCAACTACTAAAACAAAAATTGTAACTACAATACAATAAATATAATACAACATCTTAACATTCAGGGACGGAAAATTTAGTCCATAAGAATGAAAAATGAAGCAACTCTAAACTCTAATGGCTAGTGGTGGTCATCACACAGTGGGCTGCAATGGTAGTTTCTGAATGCCCAAGAATGTCTAATTCCTTTCCAAGGAATTTTTAAGATCAAGTTATTTTTGACAATAACTCTAAGATAGAATTTGACTTTTTTTCCTCTGTATAACGCATGCTCTTATGGAACAAAAGTGGCTATGGGTAAGACTGTGCCTGAGCACAATCCAGGGCAATGGGAGCATACTGAACTAGTGGTATCCTAGTTTTCACCATCTGCCTTTACAGCAAAATGAAGAAAAAAAGGAACACATTTGTTTCATTTAAGAATGTGCTTGGGGATACAGTAAAAATTGCTCATATAATTTATTGAATCTTTTCAACAGATATCTTTTAATATTTTTGATACAGTTGGAAATGTATATAAAAGACCTGTTATGCAAATTAAGATATAATGAATATCTTTAAGACAAATATTTGCATGATTGATTTCTGACATAAAATAGCTGCCTTCTTTAAAAAACAATTCATGTGAATGAATGATAGATACACTACTGCTAATCAGACTTAAGTATGTCAAATATTTTCAAATATGAATCATGTGAAATCACTTTAAGAAAGATAACCGATTTGTGTGTTTTAATCATAAATTCAAGCGTTTAAATGGCCAGCAGAATATTGGTGAAACTGCATCTACACCATGAGCTTAACAGCTTTCTAAGACTCAAGCACGTTTCTTATGAGATTCATAGTGATATCGCAAAATCACGTGAATCATGTCAACATGCAGCAGACCTGCATTATTCAGTGAGCCTCTGTGTTCCATGTGGCCTATGCGCTAGAAGATCTGTTCAATGTGCAAGGAACTGACCATGGCTTATGCATTGTGGTGGCTCCTGACTCCATAGTGCAACTAACCTTTAACAGATGCTTCTGGTTAAGTTCTGATATAGCATAAAAGAAGAGCATCTACAATACACATAACAGTTCCCACAATCTTCCTTTTAATGTGACATCTCTCTATGAAGCAGGATTTTCTTCATAGTCATCTACCCAAACAACACATTGCAACAGATATAAAGATATAGTGAATTAATGTCATTCTTCACCAGTATTTTTTATTTTGGAAGCTGTATTTTTTCAAAACATCATTTGTGTTAGCATGTGCTTGTTATTGCATTCTCGTTATTTAACATGATGGTGTGAGCTGGGCATGGTGGCATATCCCTTCAACCTTAGCACTCAGGAGGCAGAGGCAGGCAGATCTCTGTAAATTACGGGCCAGCCTGTTCTACATAGCAAGTTCCAGGACAGCCAGTGCTACGTAGTGATATGAAACCCTGTCTCAAGCAAACAAACAATGTGATTTACAGAGTTGTCCTCAGTTTTTATGTCTAAAACAGGAAATACTCATAGGTATAATCCAACAAAAGCCCTTTGGTATTTCATGAATTTTGTAAACTTTTTCTTATCATGAGAGCATGTGTGCATGCAGGTACAGGGCGGAGAATGATTACGTGGAATTGGTTCTCTACTTCCATACTTTCGTGGGTTTGGGGGATAGAACTCAGGTCACCAGGCTCTCTATGCAAGAGCTCCCCATGCACCCCAAACCATCTCACTGGCCCACTTATCTTACAGAGTGAGTTGGAGAACAGGGGGCCTGGAAAATGCGAGCTTTAACTATGCTCTAAACTTGTTTTGACTCTCCATTTAGCAGTGTGTCTTTGTGCCCACTGTGATATAGAAACATTTACATAAAGGTTGGAAGCTGGTGCAGTGCTGTACTATTTGGAAAGAAACAGCTTTAAAAAACAAGCATTGCCAAATGCAGTGTTTTCCACAGGTCTTCTCTAGGTCATTTCTATTGGCTGTGCTGTGCTACAGATGTTTATAACAAAACATTAAAGACTGGGTAGAAAGGAGGAAACAAATTACTCTGCAGAGAACCCAGAAACTGCTAAAATACTGACAGTTATTTATTGTCAGCAGAGGTTGTACACGATAATCCTCGACAATCTCAGATTCAGAAAGACCAAAGAGGGGCAAACCTTGCATTTAAGGATCCATTCTCCTGCGTAAACATTTATACATAGATTAAAATTCAGAATGTATCTTCTAGAAACTGTCACTTAATGCTGGCCACGGGAGCACAGGCCTGTAATCCCAGCACTTGGGCAGGCAGAGGCAGAGGCAGGCAGATCTCTGTAAATTTGAGGCCAGCCTGGTCTACAAATTGAGTCCAGGACAGCCAAGGCTACACAGAGAAACCCTGTCTCGAAAACAAACAAACAAAAAAACAAAAACAAAAACAAAAATAAACAATGTGATTTACAGAGTTGATTTGAATACATATTCTACCAAGGAAACTCGACATATGGCGGACTCAGTACACGTTAGAGGTTAACAGTGTATTTAAGGCCGCTCCTAGTCCCATCACGGAAGGGCAGCAAGTTCACCATTACTTCATTTTCCAGTTACCTACTACAACAGAATGATTTCAGGACACAGTTCTTAGAATGATGGGGCGGGAAAACAGCAGGGCTGCTATCTCCCCTCTCCATTTATCCACTGTATACAGTCTCTTGTCCTGAAACATCTCTCTGGAAAAGAGGCATGGCCAATACAAAACGCAACAGACAGCAGAACTTCCCACAGCTACTCAGATGAAACGCATGAGAGAAAGTGGCTCAGGTGCAGACATGGGCATGGTGAGCCTGAGCGTGGCGTTGTGAACGAACAGGGCTGCATCAGAGAGACGCAGACAGCCCTGCTCCTTCCCACTGAAGGCCTGCCTCCCCTGAGAGCACAATGCATAGTGATAGGCCACTGACAGGATTTCCAGCCATACAACTGGAAGTCTAAACGAATGTGTACGTGAAGCCGCGGATGAATTCTATACCAGAGTCTTAATTTTCTAATTCATATTCACCAATTAAAAATAAACGGGATTTTTATGAGCAAATTTACATAAATCAGATGATAAAGCACCTACCACTAAAGGGTAGGAGTTCGGCTTCCAATATTTGCATATATTCTCCTAAAGAAAACATAGGCATTTTAGCTTTTCATTGAAGAGGCTTGCTGTGCCGGAACTCTAATGGGCTTAGAACAGTAAATTTTGAAGAAACTGATTGCTACCCCTGTAGCTAGTAAATGTCTGCCTAGACCCAGTGGCATTTGAAAAAAGTGTTTTATCATAAAATTATCCCAGCAGAGTCCATTCTGCAAGATAACATCATCATCATCATCATCAGTACTCCATGCAGGACCCAACAGCTCTGGCACAATATTGCCAGTCATTTATCTGTTGTCAGCACAGGTTACACACTGTAATCCTTGACTGCCTCGGAATTAGAATGTCTTTGATGTCCCCACAAGAGTTTTTTGCCCGAAGGCTTTACCAATGCTCGGCGGCTCAGTGTTTATTCCTCCTAATCTTCCTCTCATCTCCAGGCTAGCAGTGACAGATGGTTATGGGCACACAATAGTATTAAGAGTTTGATATTTTTTTTTTTATGCTGTGCTCTCTGTACAACAAATAGCTATCAGACGCGGGCCAGAGAGCTGACATGGCTCGCGTAGGTAATGGCAAACAAACAGCTCGGGTTGATGCTTTCTGTCATTTCCCCTCCTAACCCTGCTTGTTTTCATTGTATACTCTCAAAGGTAAACTATATTAACCTTACAGACTGTTATTAAAAAGATCTATCTATATGAGCATAGAGTGCTTTTCTTTTTTTCTTTTTCTTACTCTTTTGATTATGAAAGTAATACTGCTGACATATTGAACAAATATCGAATGTCAACATAAATTTTTAGTGTGTGATAATATCCCCTTCATATAGCTGTGTGTCAGGCGGGAACCCGGGGATGATGCATAGCAGTAAATAACCCAAACAAAATTAGTTCTCTTGTCAGCTTCTACCTTGTATGTCCCCAGGCATCAGTAAAATTGACTGCACGCTAGATTTTCAAAATTAGCCCTAATGTTAGCTATGTGTCTGGCAACCTCCAAGTTTCCAATGTTCTCCTATATTACCCGTAAGGATGGATGTGTTACTTTTGTATTTTGGCATTTACTCTTGCTGATGCGGCTTTTCCCCCTCTTCTCCAAATTAAAAATAATTTAGCTTTAACAATAAGAATGTGCACAAACATCATGCTGAATCTCTTTAAGCAACTAACTTTAGGCAATTAAATTAAATTAAAGCAAAAATATACAAAGGAAGAGAGGGAATTATTCAATTTAATATTGTTAATTTTATTAACATAGCTCTGTCTAATTTTGTGCAAAGTATCGAATAACATGGTTCTCAGTCTCGCCTGCGTATTGTTGTTTTATATCCACAGTCTCCAAATTATTTAACATTTTAATGAAAATCCAGAACCAAACTTTTTAGAATTGACTTCCTTGCAGTAAATATTCATTTAGAGAGGCAAAGGTTAATGGAATCGGAGAGGTTTTCAGAAGGTAGTGAATGAGGATGTGTAGTTTACCTTCAAATTGGTTCATTTCATCCGACCCACTGTGTCTCAAATCACATGAAGGAATACTGAGCCTGTGACATTTGGAGTATAACATGATGCTGGAAGGGTGACACTGAACAAACAAGCCCCAAACTGCACCTCATAACAATGTTTTGCCCCTAAATTTCAGGTTCATGCATTTAGAATCAAAGGCAAAAATCCCTTTAGGTACCAGATGCTGCAGATCAACTGGGAGAGCTCGAGGAGTTTTAATGTGCTTGGAGGCAAATCCTGGGCAAAGGCGCTTTCCTGCCGGTGTGTCAGCTTATTACTTCACCTGCAAACAGTTGCTCTCAATCGGACCTAATGATCAGCCCAGCACTGCAGCAATAAAGAGGCCATAATCTGTAGGGGAAGCAACTCTAATCAGGCCACATGCAGATTAAACTAACTGGGAGGAATAAAAACTAGATTAAAATATTCATGCCTAATACCAGAAGATTATCAGGACATTTTACCTCCTTAAATCCTAATTTATAGAAGCTGGGGCTAGGTTTACGAGTTTATGTTTGGTGGGATTATATGTTGCATTGATTTTCCTGTGATGAGAAGACATTCAGCCTGACAGTTTTGCCTAGCACAATACAAAGCGTTTGGCAGGAGGTAGACTGCTTCACATGCACTAATACGCTATGACAAGTAAAATGAAACTGTCCAGTTGACACTGGTCAAAAGTAAGAGTAAAAAAATGGAAATTATTATTTTAATAATGATGTGCTTTATTGAAGTCCATATGTGAAATAATTCTGGTTTAACAGTCATTGTATCTGATTTTTCTACTTTGAAACTTCTTTAATAAGATTTGATTTCTAAATGTATCTGGCTGCTCTTACTAGTTGAACAAATCATTACAGATATCTATAATTCACAGATAAAGTTAAAAAAAGCACAATAATTAATGTATAGTTATGGGCAGTGCTGCCTTGGTGCTGTACTGAGTATAGTAATCCTACCATGTGAAACTGTACATGCAGATTCAAGTGATCATTTTCTAAAGCTACAAGGACAGCAAGTTAGAAAGTCCACCACCGAAACACATTTTGTAAAGCTCTGAGTAAAATGGCATGTCTTGACTTACCACCTGTGAGGCCACATGATGTGCAACGGTCTTTGCTGATCATCAGCTCCACACAAAAGGTTGCTGGGATCAGGAGCCAGATTTTCCTTGCTCACAGGAAGAGTGCCTGAGTTATCTGACAGGCTGGACTTCTCCAAGCCTGATTTAAGGATTGATGGGCTGTCTGGGGTTTCTTGTCCAGCATCAAGGCCAGGGTGTTCATCAGCCTTTGATTCAAAATTGTGCAGTGGCTTCTTAGGATCCTTCTGCTCTGGTTGGCAAGGAAGCATCACGGGCAGAGCAGCAATGCCATTTCCAATAAGGCTGAGCATCCTCCTTAAGTGGGCTATTTTGTGCTTGGGCATGAATCTGTTACAAAAAGGGAATGCAATATGCTTTTTGTGAAAAAAAAAAAAAAAAAAGTAAAATCAGTCCCTTACCTTCCTATAAGGACACAGTGACGACATAAAATACTGAGAAAAAAATAAAGATGCTGACACAAAAGTCTTCAGGAAAGTGCAACAAGTGTTAGTGACCAAGAGAAAGCTCAAAGGCTTGAAATTTCTTTTAGTAGCTTCCAAAGAGTTTTGTGGCTACAAACTGGTGTGGCATATACTGTAGAGCACACAACTATAGATGTGGCTTATCACCTCTCACTATCTTTCTAGTTTCCCATTTTGTGGTTTCCAGTCACTCCATGGCCTACGACATTCCTCCTCATTCATTTACAATGTCTGAAACTTCCTTGGTTAATTGCCTTCCTAGCAATTTCTGTTCACATGGCTGTTTGTATTCCTGGGAATCTATATACACTTTCTATTAAATGGACCTGGTTGATGTTTCATGAAACATATTTTGCTCTCTCTGTAATTTTCAGTTTTATATTATCCTATAATGCTTGTCAAACAGTTAAATATGATACTGATTTGCAAATAGCCTAAATAAAACCAATTTTTAAAAATATAATACAACTTCAAATCAAAGAACCATTACAAAATCTAACCTTAAGGAGCTATCAATCTATAGGGAGAAAATCAAGAGTATTTAGAGTGGGAGAAAAGCTATGAGTAGCCAACTAGCCTATGCTAGCAACACTATACACAACAGACACTATAGCTTTTGAAACTGAGAAATAAAAGAGTACTCCCAGCTTGTGGATCAGTAAAGTCTTTTTTTTTTTTTTTTTTTTTAAAGAAGGCAATTTTAATTTTATTTTTACAGATGCATTTATTTCATTTCACTTCTTTTTTTTTTCTTTTTTTTTTTATCTTTTTTTTTATTATTATTAATTTATTCTTGTTACATCTCAATGTTTATCCCATCCCTTGTATCCTCCCATTCCCCCCCCCCCCCATTTTCCCATTATTCCCCTCCCCTATGACTGTTCCTGAGGGGGATTACCTCCCCCTATATATTCTCATAGGGTATCAAGTCTCTTCTTGGCTACTTGCTGTCCTTCCTCTGAGTGCCACAAGGTCTCCCCCTCCAGGGGACATGGTCAAATGTGAGGCACCAGAGTACATGAGAAAGTCGTATCACACTCTCCACTCAACTGTGGAGAATATTCTGACCATTGGCTAGATCTGGGAAGGGGTTTAAAGTTTACCTCCTGTATTGTCCTTGGCTGGTGCCTGATTTAGTGGGAGGGGAAACTGTAACATATATGGTAAATGGCAGGATTTAGTGGGAGGGGGCGTTTGTAAAAGACAACAAATAGCATTCTTGCAAAGAGCAAAGGAAACAGAAAAATAAAACAACAAAACAAAACTGATTTAGATACCAAGTGTGGAATCTGAAGACTTATTTCATGGAGCCATTATTAGTTCAAGTACCTTATTTCAAGCGAGGTGAATAATGGTAGAAATCAGAATTAAAAGCATATACATGTGTGCATACATGCCCCCTGGCAGGGTGAGGGTGGGGTGGGATAGGGATGGGCAGGAAGTACATACAGTAAAAGAAATTAAAAAACAAACTAAGAAACAAAAAGCAGGTGCATGGAGGAGTGAGGACAGTGCTTATGAAAACTGGAAGAGAGTTAACTAGGCCTAAAGCCAGCCTAACGAGCAATACTAGAAGCATAGGGGAGTGTATGTGAACTGAACAACCTGTCTATGGCACACCATGGAGATTCTACAATCAGAAGACGTCTTCAAGGACTCCTAGTCTTGTTTTATGAACCCTCATATATATTTTGATTTCAAACAATTAGAGAAAAATCAACACGATACATGAAACTCCTTCCTTCTTTAGTGCGAAACAGATGGCAGCACAGAAAGAGAAACTACAAAGAATGGTACCAATAATAAAATAATAAGACAGTCTTTGATTTAAAGTGGGAAGAAGCTTAGGCATTTACACATTGTAATTCCACCTAATAGTTGCAAAAATTTTAAAGGAACAAATGAACGTTTCCCCCTAAAACAAATTCAAAATACGAAAGGCATCTTAATTCTCACTGATGACCAGAATGTGTGTGTGTGTGTGTGTGTGTGTGTGTGTGTGTGTGTGTGTGTGAGAGAGAGAGAGAGAGAGAGAGAGAGAGAGAGAGAGAGAGAGAGAGAGACAGAGAGAGAGACAGAGAGAGATCTTTAACTTTCTGAACAAAAGGACAAATGGTAAGAGAAAGATCCTTCATCCTGAGACACATCTGGAAAGCAGCAGAAATGTAAGTCTACTTGTTTATGCAGATAAAGAATGCCAGCAAAAGGAAAAAGATTCTGACAAAATTACAAACAGTGCACGAACGATTCACAATTACAAATAAATCAATGATCATCGCAACAACATCTTCATTTTTAGAAAAGAGTATCATGGCCCATCTTACTCTATTAAAATCTATTTATACTGTTCAGTATGTGAGGGAAACTGCAAATTAAAAGAGATAGGACATTGGCTCAAGGGTTCTAAACAACAGGAGTTGATAACTGATGAGGAATTTTGTGGTGGGCGGGTTCTAGGCCTCACTGGACTCCACATGCTTCCCAAGGCACTCTCAGGATGATCAGATCCCATGGTAACACAGGCTGTGGTAGCTTGACCGGTGGTAGTGAATAAGGACAAGGCAAGATGTAGGATACAAGCAGGATAGTAACTCAGAGACTCACATGTCCCATGAACCCACGAGATCAGAATCGATCTTGAAATCAGGATGGACATAAGGAAAATGTCACTGGACACATCTTGAACTAGTCCAGATGAGCAAGTGCTGACTTGGCCCAGTAAACAGCACACTGGGTTCTGGATCTTACTGCAGAGGCAGGAAGAAACTGAGTCTCAGTGCATGCTGACTTTACTGGGGCCCCTGACAACTGTATACGTCTGAAAATTAGATAGTTCTTAGAAGAGCAATACTAATGATTAAGGCAATGGAAGAGTTGATTTATGAGGACAGATTAAAGGAGCTAAGTATGAATGGGCCTGCTGAAGTGACAACTAGACGGATACATAATAGGCGTCTCTAAGGAGAAAGAATAATTATTTAGCCTGGTACAAGGGGGCATAACTAGGAATAATGAGATGAAATTAAGAATAGGAAATTTTAAGCTGAATTTCACGAAAAACTCCCTGACGGTTTAATTTATTAGCTCATAGAATAAATTCCCCATGGAATGCTAGAGCTAGGGAAACTTAATAATTGAGCTGGACAAAATACCAATAAATAACATAGATAACAATCCAATACTTAGAAGATGGTTGTTACAAGCAATTTTTCCTTATTTATATATCTTTTCACATTTTTCTTTAATAGTCTATTTATTATAGTGATTGTCACCCAAAGAAGTATCTAGGTAATTACCTGGATTTAACAGGGAACCTCCTTTAGTTGTGGTATGTTAAACTTCACTCTCATATACTTGGTAGCAAAAATGATAGCAGAAAATAAAACACATTTTAACTACTTAATTTCAATAAGGCTGGCTTTTAGGCAGGCTGGACAAACACATCAATCTGAAAATAAAACAATATTATTTACCATCCTACACAATGTGAATCTCTGTGCCTTGGAGCTCATATTTTCATAGGCATTTTTATGTAAACAATTTACGGCCATAATAGAAATATAAAAACAACACCCTTTCTGCCTTTCTGAATTCAGCTCTGTGGTCAATTACTTTTCATCAATACCAAGTTCAAATAGGCATAATACTAACAAGCAGTTTGCTTAATAATAGTCAGCACTCTAATTAACCCATCCAGAATATTCTTAACCAGACACTATTTATAATCTACAGATAAGAGATGCCTGCAATAAACTGTCCTTTTGCTTTCAAAAAATACCTTAGAGATGGGCTGGCATGGAAATGAACAGGATGTCCTGGCACTAATCTACAGGGACTCAGCAAACAGGCTCTAGTCGCAACACTCCCTCCGTCTCCTCAGCTCCAATTCCTGTGGCCTTGCTAATGAGAAGAGAGAGATGGCTCTAAAATAAAGAGAGATGAAAAGACAAAAGAAAAACACAACTTGCCTCTCAGGGCAGGGGTCAGGATCTCTCCAAAGCACCGTCAGAAACTTTCAGGATTATGACCGCCACACTCCTCCCATACTTCCAATCTGCTATTTGTCAGAGGACTCTCCCCTCTACCTTTTCCCAAACAAATGGCAAATATATGAAAGACTCCCTTCTTGAAGCCTGTTTTTAAACCCAATCTTTCCAAACATCTCTGTTCCACAGTCTCCAAAGGCATTGTCACAAAATCCCAGTGACAGGGTGGAAAAACAAGGCTAGGCAGGTGCCTTCTGTGTCCAAATTTACATGCCTCCCTCCCACCTTTTGAAAGCCCACACACATGAACCTAGAGCTGAACCCTAAGTCAGTCAGGAGAACCAATATGTTTTAAACGAGTCAAGTGATGGTAGGAAGGGCACTAGGTACAGGGAAACCTCCTCACCATCTAAGGTAATTCTGCTAAAGCGCAGAGATGGATGTAGCTGACTAGAGAGGGATGCAAGAAACAGGCACATAGCAGAGCAAGGAAAAGAAGGCAGACATGCACATGGGTGCACACAATACTGAAGGGAATGTTTTCCCTGAAATGTATTCGTGGGGAGATGTACTACTCACAGTCTCTTTTTCAGAGATTGTAATAGAAAGTACGGATCACAGCAATTTCCAACTACATTTTTACAGACAAACAAATATATGTCTATGGACTGAAGTTCACAAAATAATGATTACCTATAGTCTTGCTTCATCAAAAAGATGGGAAAGACAACAGGTACTTTCACAACTGATGCAAAGTGGTGCGTATGTGAAGAGGAAAGGGTAGTGTAAATGATCAAAGTGTATCCACAGCTGAGTCAGGGAAGAGAACAGAGAATGGTGATCGGCCTGTGGGACCAAAAGTTCTAGGATGCAAGGGCTAATGCCACTCACCACTTTGCACTGTAGGCTGGAATACCACAGATTTTGTTTTATCCAACATCAATTCTGTGGGACATCAGAAAATGTTTCATAAAAAAATTAGTTTAGGAAATGCTGGGTTAAACAACATTTATTCATTACAGGAATTTTAAAGTTGCATACCACCATATGCTACACAAATGTCCACGCATCCACTCCTTTGAGTACCTAGTGTATCATAATGTATAAACAGTCTTTCCCAAATGTAGCATTGTATGGAACAAGAAATCTCCCTAACGTGGCATCTTCAGAACTAATGATTAGCCCAGGAGACTCTAGGAAATGCTACCTGAGGCCTGCAGAACCATGGGTAAAAAGCATGGGGCAGTCAGATGGGTGATGAACTGTCATACACCAGCGACAGCAGGAGGGATGGGAAGAGGTAGTCACTTGGGAAAATGACGACTGCAAAGCAGAAACTCTAACTAGTTCTGTATTAGTAGACAATACTAGTAGGATACATAAAAGAAAGCATAGAACTCATGGAAAAGTGACCGAATAAGATATGGTTCAGAAAATACAGATGGCAGAAAAAAAAAAAAAACCATGTTCAAGTAAGTGACTTTGGTGGATTCTTGAATTGAAACCAACTTAAGGAAAAAGGAAAGAGGAATAAGAAATAAGTAACTTATAAAACTAACCAGGAAGACGCAGACAGACAATTCAGCGATCTAAACACTTGAGAAACGTACAACAAAACAAAACAACCCTATTCATTGTTACCCAACAATGTGCTAGAAATTAATTACAAAATTAACATTTTTAGAATTTAGCCACATAAGCAAATAGCAAAGAAAATTAAAAGATCATGCTCATCCACATGTCTCCAATACATCAGTTATATGGTGAACAGATTTATATACTTTGGAGCAATATCTATAAAATATAAAAGCAAAACTCTTGACACAGAATTTGCTTGTATACATATTCTCTCTTTATATCCTACCATGCTAGCTTTACTAACTGGAAGAATCACAAGCAAAGAAACGCATGCTAATTATAATAGTACATTCATAAGGCAAAGCACTAAGCAGAGTTCTCTCCATGGTTGGTTGGCTGGGGAATGGAGCCATGCTCTTTTTCACTGGTGATAACTAATGGCAAATATTAATAAAATAGATAGAGCACATGTCCATGAAAGTTGTTTCAATGTTGTTTGATCAGACGCAAGTCACAGATGAGCCAGTCATGATCCTATAAACCCAGCACAACTGCTTTGGAGAATGAGATACCAAACAGCACTGTGAGGCTGTTTTTCAATATTTAATACCTGATGACTGAAACAAAATTTGTGTTCCATGGTGCAAACATTCAAAGGTAACATGAAAGACCATAATTTTGAGAGGACAGGAAGCAAGAGTGTTTTGCTTGGACAAGACAGAATTTGTAATAAGAAATGAGGGTCCAAAAAATTAGTTTCAGTTAAAATTAACAAGAAGATACTCTTCTATTATTCATGGGCCCAAGAAATGCATACTGAAACTGAAAGAGGATTTGTGGTCACCAGACAGGCTTCACTAGCTGTGTCTGGTGCCAGGCATGAGACACTTTGTAAAGACAGACTCCTCCAGAAAAGACTAAAAGAGACTATGACCTACATTCCCATTGTAATAAAGGCTGGCTCCTGACCTCACCTTTAAATGCCAGGACATAAGGCTGTCTGAAGGAACAGATGTTTCTGTTCCCAGGAGCCTGTTCCTACTTGTTATTTTCCACCATGATTTGTAAGTAACTTCTACAACTCTTAACATGTAGTAGGTAACTTTTCTTTTACCATTTGCTTATAGAGACTTCCTTAGAACAGTGTATGTGATTAGTATTATTTATCTTTTAAATGGTTATGTCCAGATTCACTAGTCTTTTAATTTTGAACTGTTTTAAAGGTTGTACACTTCACTAATTTAACTAACTACTTATATGAGCAATTCACCTTAGCCAATTTTATAAAACCCCTTTAAGATATAGCCTTCTTACACAGAAAATTTAAAGTCCTTATGAATGTTTGAGAATATGAAAGTACCTTGCATCCCTGCCAACATGAACTTCTCGTGATCTCTACTGCCCTGACGAAGTTCTCTATGGTAACAACTAAACTCTGGCCTGCACAAGGTTCCCTCTAGTAATGCACTAGTTGGGAAACCCCCTGACCAAACCTGCAAGGAGAGAATTTGTTCTTCTCAGTTGAGGTGGGTTTTCTTAGGTTTCATTTCTTTTTCTCCCCCTCCCACCCCCCCATCCCCCAGTCTCCTACTCGCACTGTGGGCTTCTGTGCAGCCTTCTGGTCCTTTTGCTTTTCCACACATTATCTAATGCTTGAATTAGTCCTATAGTCATCTTAGGTATAACTGCATCCCTCAATCACTCAGCAAATAACTCACTGTGTTTAATAATCAAAGAGATTGATTCAACAGATAGTTAAACTTCTATGTGCAAGAGGTTACCCATATCAACATTTTTGTTGTTGTCTGTCTTGTCTTTTCCTTTTTATGATTATTTTATTTTTGTACATATACCTTTATATTATTACACATATTTACAATGGATTACCTATGGCAAGAAGAACTGCGACACAATCAGGAATTATATAAATGTTACATTCTTAGTGTTTTGGCTATTTGTATTTGACAGTCTTGAAGAAGACATCTTTCCTATTTTGGTATATCTAAATTTCTGAATGTAAATCAGTCTCTGTCACATATGGTCATTATCAACTTAGAACACCTATCTAGACCTAAAAATATCTTAACCCCTAAACAACTAAGCTTCATTGTAAAACTAAACTACCTGGTCTTCAACTCCTTCAGAGATTTAAGAAGGAGTAAATTGATTATCTGAGTATGCCGGGAGTGCAGGTTAGGAGCTTTCCAAATGAAAAGATGACAAAGACAGTTTTCTACCTGAATAGTCACCCAAAACTCCCTATAACGTTGGAACATCTTCTTTAGCCTTCTGGCCCAATATATCTGACAGACATATTTGTGTGGCAGGAACTACTGAGGACTTGCTTACGCTGTCTTGGCAGAGTTTGGCTGTTGATGCTGTCTGCATCCAAGCTTGCCCTTTTTAAGGCAGAATTCTGTCTGTGGTAGAAATGAGGACCTTTCGCCTAGTGGCTTGTTTGCCACATTTGAAGCCATCTCCATAATGAGGTTGCTTATCATCTTCTTTGAGATAGGCTGGGTGTTGCCAGGAGTTAACCTGTCTCATTGTCAATGAATCTTTAAAGTAATAAAAACATTTAAAAATGCCATATTCTCCATGTCTCTGGGATTTTTGAAGACCTTGTCTTTCTATAGAGTCTATCTGCTGTATCTAAGATCTACATTCTTTTGATAAAAGTAGGCTAGCAATTGACATGACCACTATTTAATCTACTAACATTTAATTTGTATAATTTATTTCTCTTAAACAGCTTGATAGCACTTTCAAAGCATTGGAAGTAAACCTTGTATTGTAATTGAGTTATACGGGTACAATAACTCATATTAGAGTATAAATATATATATATATGTGTATATACATATATATTATGTGTGTGAAGAATAATCTTACATTTGAATTCTATACCACTGTATCTAGAACTTATTTTGCATGCACACACACACATATTTAACAGTGGTAGGGATTAAATCTGGGACTTCGCCTTACAGTAGACAAGTGCTCAACCACTGAGTTACATCTGTAGCCCACTACAACATTTTAAAGCCAAATGTTTTCTGATACCATCTATCAATGCTTCACAAACTGCATAGTCTACTCATTGATTCTTTTTGTAGCTCAGAACTTCGACTTATCCATCTTGCTTCATGATGGTTCAGTACTATAGTTTGAATCTGAAATGTCTTCTCCAATGTGCTGCCTCTGAGTCCTTGTTCTCCAGTGAAGGTACTGTAGACTTTTAGTAGAAGGCATGTAGATGACAGTGGCTAGGCAAAAGCTTGGGTAGGTTATATCCACCTCCCATTTAGATCCAGTATTTTCTGTTTCCTAGTCCATGCAACGTAGCAGCTGCTACACCATTCCACCTTGGGTTGAAACATTCCACTACTGGCTCTTGCTACCATGAACTTTACCACAGTGAACTAAATTCTCCATGAGCCAAAATAATCCTTTTTTCTTTAAGTTGTCTCTGTCAGAAGTTATAGTAATGTAAAAGTCACTAATGCAGTATACAAGCACATAAATAGTACCAATGTAGATCTGAAGCAATTTCTTTCAAATGGGTTATTTTACATGCACATAATTGACTTGCTTGGTAAGTATTTACTTTTTCAGCAAGTAATTATTCTCACTATTCCTGTAATCCCATGTCTCATTAAAAATTAATAAAACATGGACACTTGGATGGAGGTCTGGAGGTGGCCTCCACTCATGTGCTTTATTCCAGGGTTCTGGACATTATTTAGAGTTAAAAAAAAAAAAAGTGGGAAAAATATACTGGAATTAAAGAGGGACTCACTTCCCGTTTTCTAAGCAAATTTAGGCAGGGTTTCCAACTGGACCATTTCCTTTGGAATGTGACAATGTTTTTTAAGACTAGAATCACAGTATTTCCTTCTTCCTTTTCCTTAAAATCCTTCCAAATACCCTTCCCCACTCTCCTTCAAATTCATAGCCTCTTTTTTCACTAACGGTTGTTGTCTGCATATATGTACATATACATACTGTGGGGGTTTGAGTAAGAATGTCCCCTACAGGCTCATATATCTGAATGCTTAGCCACCAGGGAGTGACATTATTTGAAAAGGATTAGGAGGTAGGCCTTGTTGAAGGAAGTATGTCACTAGGGGATAGGTTTGAAGTTTAAATAACCCATACCAGGTCTAGTTTCTTTCTCTCTTCTTGCCTTCTGCCTATGGATTAGGATGTAGTTCTTAGCTATTACTACAGAGCCATTCTGTCTGGGTGCCACCATGCTCCCTGCCATGATGGAAATGGACTATAAGCCAGTGAAACTATAAACCAGTCCCCAATTAAATGCTTTCTTTTCTAAGAGTTGCATCAATCAAGATTTCTCTTCACAGCAACTGGACAGTGAGTAAGATACATATATATTCTTAAATATAACATGTTCAGTCCATACAGTTTTACTTTATGTATGTTTTCAGGCATGGACACTCAATTGTTTTGGGCTTCTCCAGGAAAGCTTTCCAGCTTTCCTCAATTGTCTATAGTTCTTTGGCCTTTCCCTTATCCACTTTGGCATGTTCGCTAGTGGTATGCCGTCGTTTTTATTGCATAATGGGTAAGACTTCCTGAAAAAGGGTACCAGGGAAATAGTGGAATGAGAGATGCTGTATCCAGACTGACAGTGACAGAAGAGAGTACTCTCACAGTAAGCTGAAACCAAGACCCCTGTTCAGATGTAACCTATGGACTGCCTATTCTCCACATGGGTGAAGGGCACTGTTGCTGTACCTCTGACATATGCTCTGGTGCCCACGACTTGGTCACTGCCCCTTGGCAAGATGGCCTAGCAGGCACACAGAGGAAGGGATGCAGGCTATCTCAATGAGATCTAATAGACTGCTGCCAGACAGTTGGGGTAAGAGGGCCTCCCAATTGAGGGGATCCAGGGGAGGGGAATAAGCAAAGAGGGAGGGAGAGTGGGAATGGGAAGATAAGAAGGAGAGGATAACAATCAGGATGTAATGTGAGTAAATAATACAATAAATAAAATATATATTTAGAAAGTCAAAGCTGAGATAATTTGGGCAATAAAAAGAAAGTGTAAGTTTTGTTTCGCAATGTTACTTAAAAAAAAAAAAAAAGAAACAAAAACAAACAAATAAAACCAAGACCCAAGTTTCAGGAAAGAAATTTTTTTTTTTTTAAATTTGGTGTTTGAATAGTCTCTTTATTTCTGCTACCCTCAGTCTTTAGTCTGTCCCATGAGAATCAGGCCAGCCGTAGATTTTTCAAGGAAGTACAGTTCAAACTTTTAATCAAGCCTAAGGTTTACCTTATTCGTAATTGGCAAAGCACTATAAAGAGTGATGCAGAGCACTAGACATGATATCTGGTTTCAAATTCAAGGCTCTGCTATATTTAGGCTGCCCTGGGAAAAGTCTTTTTACTAAGTACTGATTAACTTGTTAGTACCAGGGAAATGATAACACTATATGGTAGAAGTATGCTTTTATACTGGTTAGCACATGACAAGAACTCAAGCCAATTTTCACTTCAAAAAAAACCTGATGCCTAACATTTCATTGTTAATAAAGGGACATTGAGTGTTCTGAGCACAGGGTTCTTCATGCTTTCTTTAAGCCTCCATTCATGTTATACTTTAGTTATCCATTTAAGACACGCAGTTTAATATGCTATCTTTATTTGTAAATGAATTAAAGATTTGTATCCATGCCTTAGGGGCACAAAAACTGCAAAAATAAAATATATTCCTCCATCTTTGTTTCATGTAGTATTCTTTTCTGCTTTTCACTTTTCTTCCACTTTTTCTTCACTATCTTTCTTCCCTTTAAACGCTATAAAACTAGAAAAAAAAATCAGAAAATGCAAAGCATCAGTTTCCCTCTCAGGCATGAACACACAGCATCAAAAGTTCATCTCTCCCTTTTTTATTAAATGTTATAATGCTATGTTTAGTCATGTTCTGGTTATACTGCTAATAGATATGCCATATTCAGAACTAATGTTATAAGATAGTGTTGTTAAATTTACATTTGAAATAAAAGTATGCAAAGTAAATAAACAAAAATATAATAGTTAATTAAAAACACCTACCATGCAGGGCCATTTTTAACTGTATAATCAAGGTTTTAAAAGGTCGGGAAAAAACAGTGAAAACACTGAATACAAAAAGTTTAGAGAAAAAAAGATCATCTACCATTCAGCCAAAATTCATGTGCTAGACGGCAGGCCCAATGGCCAGCCATGCTCATGGAAGGCAGCTCAGGATCTGCTGCTGTCAGGAGGGAGCTGGGTGGAGCTGCAGCAAGGAGCCACATCTGGGGAGGGCCTGCCTCCAGGACTGCACAGAAGAGGATATACAGCTCCATTCTCACGAAGGTCAGAAGTGTGCCAGGCACAAAAGTGAAGGGTGGGCTGCTGCTATGGTTTGAAATTTTTTTCACAGGGTGGTGCTATTGAGAGGTGGACATCAGAAACTCTCTGGGGCTATTAGGGGCAAGATTTTCAGGTAATCTGGGACTTGGCAAGGAAAGTAGTACTTATGAGGTCCTTTGGTAACTTCAGCAAAAAATTACTATATAGAAGGCTGAGTTTGCCCCACCCTCCCTCTCTGTTCTGGTTCAAAATGAAACTGCTTTTTCACATATTCCCACCATATGTGCCACCATCTGCCATGCTTAGCAAAAGCCAATCCAATGGGGGATGTCTGATCTTGGACTTTGAACTTGTAAATCTGTAAGCAACATAAACCTTTTCTTTGCATATGTTGGCTACCTCAGGTATTTGATTGTAGTAATGCACAGTTAACTAATAGAATTCTAACTACGAAAAAAAAAAAAAAAATCACACAAGCAAATGTCCAAGCACATGACAGACAAGGTTCAGAAAGAAAGTGAAAACAGTGAGAGCACCAATGGGATGGAGAATAGATAGAAAGTTGGGGTGAAGAATGATAGATAATGAGGCCAGACACATCGGCAGGGGAGGCTTTTGACCTTAGCAATCCAAGTGAAGGGGCTAAAAGCCCTTGGAGAAGTTTTGGGTCAGCAGGGATCTGTATAAACAATCTGGCTTTGATGTGAAGAACAGTTTAGGATAAATGTGGCAAAGCCAACAAAAATATACAACCTCCCTGTTGTTTGAATCCCTCCAAACTAATGGGTGAAGGCAGAGACTCTTATGTACAAAGTGGAAAGAGAGAGTAATGTCAATAGAAACAAATGTCAATGGAATTCCAGAAGATGGAATGCAAATGGAGGTGCGGCTCCAAAAGAGAGAAGAGGCAGAACATGCCGCCCAGCATGAGTGAGTATACATGGTGGAGGTGTTACCCAAGAAGCTGCTCGTGGTGATGCTGATGCTCTGAAGGTATCAAGAACAGCTACGCCAGGGCTCCATGCAGGTGGAGATGCAACATGGAACAGAAGCACAATTGACAGCAATTCTGTGTAATGTAACATCAAAGCCCCTGATTACCTCTCCCAGTCTCTCTCCATCAACTACCTTCTTCTCTGTCAGCTTCCATGCCAAGGGAAGAAAGGATGATCTCTAACCAGACTGGACCAGAGACCAGGCATGGATTATGGTAAGGGTGAGTTAAGTGAAAGGAAAACAAGCCCATTCACTGTGGTTTTCTAGTAACCATTCCCCACACAGCTTGAGATATGCTTCCAGGACACTGTCCAAGCTTTTCTCTGGAAGCTAACGAGATTGGCCTAGAGAAACTGTGGTGGTGACTCACAAAAGGAGTTGATCTCTGTTTCACTGAAGAGAATAGTCACCAGTGACCAAACTCTGGCTCTAAAGAACTAATCATCTTTTGAAGTCTTGTTATAAAATATGAATAGATATTAGCGGCATTAGGAAATCCTTTAAAAATATTTAATTTTATGGTTATACATGTATATTCAGGTGAATGTATGACCACATGTGTGTGGCTCCCCCCAGATGCCAGAAGAGTGTTTCAGATCCTTTGGAGCTGAAATAATGGGATGTGAGCCACCTGAGAAGCATGCTGGGAACTGAACTTTGGTCTTCTGGAAGAACAGGATGTGCTCTTAATCAGGGAGCCATCTCTCCAGCCTGCCCGAGGAAATCTTTTTAACAGGGAATAAATGGGACAAAGCAAGCAAGTAGATAAACATAACTTGGAGAAAAAGATGGCTACAATGTAGAGAACAGAAGGAAACAGCAGAGTGTAATAGGAAAGAACACCAAAAAAGAAAAGAAAGATAAAAGTTAAAATACTCAGGGGATGGCGATGTAGTTGAGTGGTTAAAGTGTTTGCTAAGCAAATGGCGGGCAGGAGTCTGGGTCCCCAGAAAGCCACAGTAAGCGCCGATTGGCCGTCAGCCCATGTGCCATCCCAGTCTACCAAGGTGGAGAAAGAGCATTCCAGAACAAGCTTCCTAGCAAGACGAGCCATATCCTTGAGCTCTGTGTTTGACTGCAACATCTTGCTGCAATATATTCATTGAAGAAAGAGCAATTGAGGACTTCTGGTCTCTACCTGTCGGTGGATGTAGTTTAGACACACACGGGCAAACAAATGGAAACTACCCACCCATGTGTGTGTACACACACACACACACACACACACACACACACACACACACACACACACACGTATCCCTGAGAACTAAAAAAAATATATTTGAAGAAAAAATAGAGTTGAAGAAACTGAATGAGAAAAATCTTGTGGGAGCATGAACTAAAGAATAGGTATAACAAATAATTTTGTATTAATGAGATGGAGTGCCCAACTACAAAAGGAAAAGAAAATTCAATCCAAGTATAACCACTCAGTAACTTCAAAATATTAGTGGAGTAAAACCCAAAATTCCTGTACCTTTCTAGTAAGGTGTAGTATACACTTATACTCCTAGCACTTAGGCTGATCTAGAGGATAGGCTAGACTAATAGAATAAAACACATGACAACAAAGCACCCCACAGAGACACAGAACGCTAAAGCAACACTCCAATGGTAAGAAGTTGTAACACAGTACATATTGAAAAAATACATTCAAAACAGAAAAAGTAAATTTTATCAGTGTTGAGTGCTGATGGGCTTAGGAGGCTCAGAAATGAGAGCTGGGACTAAGAATTTTGACTCCTATGTTAAAATGGCTTTTGTTCTTTCTGACCCTGTAAACTTCTTTTAAAATTCACCCCTCACACAGGTTCTTTGTGTAGATATCATGGCTTCCAGTTTAGCGTTTTTAGAATATGCCTTAGTGTGCAAATCAAAGGGGTCTCTGCATCAAGATCTGTTTCTTATGCCTTTTCATAAACTCTTTTCTTTCTGCTTGTTTTGTCCTATTCTGATGTGCTTATATTTGTTTTGTCTTACTATAGTAAGTTTTTTGTCTTACTATATTAAGTTTTCTTATTATTCCTTAGATGCCTGTTGTTTTCTAATGAGAGACAGAAAGGGGGTGAATATGGATAGGAGGGGAGGTTGGGAGGAACTAGGGAAAATAGAGGGTAAGGAAAACCTTATTAGGATATAATGTATGGGGGGGTAACTTTTTTCAACAAAAGAAAGAAAAAAAAAAAAAAAAAGGAAAACCAGACATGTCAGAATTATGAGCCTGAGTTTCCCCCCTTAAGCTTATTAGTATTATTAATTAATTGATTATTATTATTGTTGTTATTATTATTATTACTGTGAGTGGTGATAGGAGGGAGAGTTGGTTGCCACGTTGTGCACATGAAGGGCAGAAGACAACTCTGTGGAGCTGACACTCTCCTTCCACATTGTGGGTTTGAAGGGTTGAGCCTTTACCCACACATCATCTTGCCATCACTCAATCTTTTTAAATAAATAAAATGCTGATTGCTTACAGTTCATTGCAATGTACATTGTCTTCAAGGATGTGAAAATTATGCTGAGGTTCAACATTATTTGCAGAAGAAATTTTACTTTTTACTTTGCAATATCCTTACTTGAATAGTGTTTCTAATAGGGTTTATAAATACATCAAATACTCTCATGACAGACATGTCAATGCATTGTTTTCCTTAAGCATTATTCTGTATCATAGGCACAGAAATGTACTAAAGTCTTTAAATACTGAAGTGTATATAAATTGAAACTGTTTATCTTTAGTACATAATGTATTAGAAAAACTCACTATTTAATGAAATATAGCAACTCAAGGAATTCTCATATAAACTTAATAATTTCATACTTTAGACATATTGAAAGCCTGCATTTTATGAGCGTTTTAAAGTATGATATCACCTGAATTGTCAAGTCTCATTTACATACTGTTGATACTTCAATCATGTATACTAGGGCAGAACTGTGTGCTAAAAGTGTCAAAAGCCAGATTATTCTAGAACTTAAAGTTAGTTTGGGAGTACAGGCAGAAAATGGCCAGATGGCCCTGCAGTAAACTGGTGGAAGCCATTTAAAAGCAATCCATGTGGAGATGTATTCCAAAGGAGAGTTTAGGCAACAAGCCAAGGAGATACCAAAAGGCTTGTGACGATATCTTTGTTAGCCATAAATAACGTTTTAATTTTATAGAACTCAAGTTAAAACAAATCTTGTTTTTTACTTCCCAGTAGTAAGTGCATGAGTAAAATCAAGTGTGTTGCCTAGCAGGGTAGCTGCTCAGGGACAGCTCCTGAGTGGATGATGGGAAAGGATGCACATGCCCCTCTATATGCGTCTTCATCATGACCGCTTCTTTATACTGATGTGTGGAGTTTTATTTAGGTGGTGTGTATGTGTGATATAGAAAAAGATGGGGTTGAAAGGTCATTTATTGATGGAAGAATATAAAAAGTATACACAGGACAGCTATTGCTTAAGGAAGTTCAGTTCTTCATTCCTAATATGCAATACAAATGGTATTCAAAAATAAGGATTCATGAAAGAGTGACTGCCACACCAACAGTAAAGAGAATGAAGACTTGCTATGCACTATTATCAGATATATTGAATTTGTTGTCACTAAGATCAATGAAATACTATTTCAAAGGATTGCACATGGTGACATGGAAACAGCTCTGTGACACAGAATACTCTTCTGACATATGGTACTAAAATAGGGTTACACCTTGAGAAGAAATGAATATCCACTTATTGATGGCCTAGGCAACAACTGAAAGAGCTACTACACTGATCAGAAAACATCTGTGATAAGTGAAAATGCACAGTACAAAAGTAACTCCATGTTAAGGACTCTCCCTATCATTTTAGCATTGTAGCTTAGGTCCCAATGCCAAAGATTATACGTACTGGGGTAGGAAGAGGAGCTAGACACAACTCTTTGGGACTTGCTGATTGCAAAATACTGGCCTGTCACCTCTACCAGCCTAAGTGATGAAAGGGTGAAGCCTGGAGAGGAGGACATTTCCAGTAGGTCCACTACAGGAGTACTGCCCAGGCAAGAAGCCCGGCTGATTTCCCCAGCAGGGTGATTGCCACACTGTCCAACCTTAACAGTTAGATTGCTCCCACTCCAGCAACAGAGGACAAGGGAATGTTTGGCAGCTCAGAGTGGCCATTGTGAGATCAGCATTAGTAAGGGAGGGCACCAATAGAAGTTTGCTAAACCCAGGAAAAATAGAAAGAACAGCCATGAAGCCGTCTATTTATACTACTTGGAAGGCAAAAGATATTTGATTTCTTTTTACTTTTCTCTTGTAGACTTGATTGAGAAGAATTAGAATTGATGAAATGAAAAGAACAATTTTCAAGAATAATGTCTTCAGGGTAAGGTATATATTCCTAGGGTAAGGTATATATTCCTAGTGTAGAGCCTGAAAGATGCACAGGATTACAAATCACCCAAGTAGGCTTTCATGCCAAAAAGTAAGTCTTTGTCAGTCTCCCTCCTGCTCTCACTCTTCCACCTCCACCCTCCCCCAAGAGTAGTACTTTGTTGCTGCCCAACAGAAGGCATTTGGACCCAAAGGGGATCCTCAGAAAGCACAGGCCATGCATGGAACTGGACCCAGTCTGCCCTGCCCTCTCCTCTCTCCTGATGGAGCTGGAGAGAGACAGGGGACATGATGGGAGTAATGACTGATGTCTGAACAGGAAGAATGTTACCAGCTATAACAAGGATTTCTACCTTTTTTCCCCCTACCCATTTGTACCTTTGCTTTCAATTACACTTTCAGAGCTTCTTTTTATTGGTGACAACATGCATAGTTTCCATGGAATTCTGGATTTTATTTTCTTCTATTCCTTATTTTTCTGTCTGGCCAACATTATAATCCAGGTAAAGACATACTTTTTCAAATAAGGTGTCAGTCACATGTATAAAAACAAAACACTTTGATTCAATAATCAGAAGTATCATGAAGACAAGTGAAATGAAACCTGGAAAAGTATAAGGGATCTTGGAACACAGCAGCAAGGTTTGGTCAGGTGAGTGCTCCACTCTGTCTGAGTAGCTGAGTGACTTAAAGCTCTTCAGTGAACATCCTAGGCCTCCAGTTTCCTCATCTACTAAGGGATGCTAATACCACTATTGGGACAGATCTGGAAAGGGTTACATACGGCCTCCTTCTTTTACTTTTTTATTCTTTTACAATTTACTGTAATAGGAATGTGTTACTTATAGTGGGAAAATACACAAACTATTTCCATTAAAATATAAGAATGAAAGTGCTGTGAGTCACTGCCAACTTCACTGGATAGGGAAGGTAGAAACATGCTTCTTGAATTAGAGGTGATTATTTGGCTTAGCTTCTTATATGTAGTATCATTCAGAGCTGCAGGATAAGCAAGAATGTTCTTTTCCAACATAGGCGAGAGCCATCTGGCCATTCATTGATGGAAATAAGTATGTGAGGATGAATGTGTCTGCACTGATCAGCCTGTGTACACACAAGGCATGCAAACGATATAAAGCCTTAGGACACATCCAAAAGAACAATCAAGATTCTGTTTTGCAGTTTCGTGCCATGGCGTCATGTCAGGTTTCAGTTGTTTATTGTATCACCTCATGTACCCTAATGAAAAATTACTCCTAGGACTCAGTTTCCTTTACTGGCACCACTATTCACTTTGGGTACAATTTTACTTTAAAAGGGAATGGAAAGATACTGATGTCATTGTCAGACGAAGCAAAACCACATGAGAGGCCCTGCCTCTGGTGCTCATTTATTAGATAGAAGTCTGGGGGAAGACGCTCGGGATGTATGTGTCCCAGCATTTTCAAGGGCCGCCCTCCACAAACAAGGCTGGTTTACAAGAGAGGAACACATAAGGTAGGAGGGGGTTTCAGTTTTTAAACTACATTACTAAGTACACATTTGCTTCTAAACTTTAAAGCAGTGCTGAACTGCATTTGGATAGAGTTATAGCATGGCTTTAAACACACACGCACACCCAGACACACACCATGGAGGTAATCCAGTTACTCCTGCGGCACAGATGTGCACAAGAATGCTCTAAGTGATTAGGAAGGGGGCTTTAAAGTTGGCTAATTAGAAACATCTTTCTCCCTGTGATCAACACTGATATTTGCTCTGAGTTCTGACTAGCGGGAATTTACATTTGAATTTAAATTCAAGTTTAGGAACCCTGGCTGCTCTTGCTCCTGAGCTGCAGGCCTATCTTACTGTAAGGGCCTACTGTTTCAAACTCCGTCCATCAAGTCAGCTTAGAAAATAGGGTTCTGTTCACCTAACAGGAACTTCTTGTAAATAGCATTTATCCTCTCTCAGAAAAAAGGACAACAACAATCATAAGTGTAATAGTTTAAGCCTATCTTGACAGAAAGAAATCACTGTCTATAATAGCAACCATACTAGTCTGCTGGGATTAATGGCACAATGCTTTCTAGAAAGGCCAGGCACAGGACTGCTGAGACTATAAAATACAGTCATCTACGGGAACTTCTTCAGCATACTGCTTGGCAAAATAGTTGCTTAATAAAGCTTTAGTTTTGCAAAATGAATGTCATTACAAAAGAATGTGCATCCTGGCAGCTGCAATGTACCTGACCTTATTTTAAGTCCATGTTTAATTTCCGTAAGTCTTAAAAAACATCAAACTCTATATGCATGTTAACAGAAGACTCTTTCTGCTACTGAAACTTTTAATGTTACAGTCACATTAAGTCCCAAATGTCAGATGGAACTCCTTCCTATTGGTCTTATACCCTGTGATGCAAAACATCCATTCACAGAGAGTACCAGGTCATCCTAGTCTTCTGGGTCCATGTTGACAAGACCAAGTGTATGATTTCTATAGATGAGTAGAGAATGGCTTAGTTAGGACATCTAACAAGTGTTACTGTGCACTGGAAAACACTACAGAGGCACTTGGAAACATAGACTCATCACTTCCCCATTGTAGGTCTACAACAAGGATATTTGCTAAACTATGCTCATAGCAGCTTTATTCATAATAGCTTGAATCTGGAAACAACCTAGATGCCCATCAACTGAAGAATGGATAAAGAAACTGTGGTACATTTACCCAATGGAATACTATTGAGCTAACAAAAACAAGGAAATCTTGAAATTTGCAGGCAAATGGATGGAACTAGAAAAGATCTTCCGGAATGAGGTAACCCAGACCCAGAAAGACACACATGGTATATACTCACTTATAAGTGGATATTAGCCCAACATAGAACTCCTCTGAGAAACTCTAGCTAGTTGCAGTTCAGGGCAAATACTGGAATTTGCAGCTGGATCTTGAAAGGAGAGCTGAGAATTGTATGGAAGGGGGGGGGGGGAAGGGCAGGGAGGACCAAGAGGGGTCAGGAGCTCCACAGGGAGACAGGGAGACCACCAAGGCTAGTGGGTCTGGATCCAAGAGTCCTGCACAAACTGATGCACCACCCAAGGACAATGCATGCAGGGTACCTAGATCCCTGTTCAGATGTAGCTGATGGACAGCTCATGTTTCATGTGTGTGGGAAGGGGAGAGAGAGGGGACTGACTCCGACATGAATTCTGGTGCCTGCTATTTGATCAGTGCCCCTTACCGGGGCAGCCTTGCTGGCATGCAGAGGAAGGGGATTCAGGCTACCCTGATGAGACCTGATAGACTGTGATCAGACAGTGGGGGAAGAGTCTCCCCCATCAGAGGTCTAGGCAAGGGGAATAAGGTAAAAGAGGGAGGGAGGGTGGGAACTGGAAGATAAGAGCAAGGGGATAACAGTTGGGACAAAATGTGAATAAATTACAATAATAAAAAAGAAAAATGCCGGGTGGTGGTGGCATACATCTTTAATCCCAGAACTCAGGAGTCAGAGGCAGGAGGATCACTATGAGTTCGAGGCCAGCCTCGTCTACAAATCAAGTCCAGGACAGCCAAGGATACACAGAGAAACTTGTCTCAAAAAACCATAAAGAAAAAATCTGGTTGGGGAGATAGCTCAGTGGTTATGAACATTGCTTGTTCTAGCAGAGAACCAGAGAACCCGAGTTCGATTCCCAGTGTCTGCATGGCTCCTCACAAGGATCTGCAACCCTGGTTTCAGTGGATGGAATCTCTCAGGAATCGAGCACTCCCTCCAAAATACCAATGTATAGAAAAGGAACAACAGCAACAACAACAACAACAGGAAAAAAAGAATCTGGTGCTAATGGCAGAGGCATTGGTATAAAAAAGACCTGGAGACCTTTATCTTCTTTTATTTGTATTTTGTTTACAACTCCAGAGAGTTTTAAGAATCCCAAGTCAATTTACTTCTCTCTAAGGTGTCACATAAATCTGTGAAAATGGTGCAGCAACAGGGGGACAGCAGCATCTTCAGGGTCCAAGTGCCTTGAGCTCAATTTTCAGGATCAACACCAAAAAGTAAGTGATACTTAATACAAAAATTTCTCGCAATGAAGATTTTAGTTTTTCCAGTTATTAAACGGGAATAACCAAACTGTTGTACAATAGAAGCATAACATACATTAGGCATCAATAAACACATTTCAAATTGAGACCAGCTGCTCTAGGAAACAGACCTGCTCAGTGTGGACAGTGTGGTGATGGCATTGAGAGGGAGATTCAGAAAAAAAAAAAAAAAAAAAAAAAAAAAAAAAAATCAGAGTGTCTTACAAATTCACATATTTTCTTGCACTTTCATATGCTTTAAAGTACCTGACTGGATTCCTCATATTGCACTGGTGACTATTCATGACAGGAGTGGCCCCCAAACTCCCAAGTAACCTAATGGAAAGAACAGCAAACAATAATAGTGGGTGGCTCTCCTGTGTCTCTTGTTCTCCTCTTTCCATCATTTCTGAGCGAGACAGCTTCAGAAGGCACTCAAAGAAAATCAAGGAGGAGTAGAAGAAGCTTGTTTGAGGAACGTGATTGAGATTCAGTGCAGATACTTGGCGTTTGACTGTGAGAAAGAATGCTAGAAAAGCTTGGGGCAAAGGGCTGGGCAGGAGGGAACTTGTGATTACAAACCAGTATGAAAATATCCAGCCTTCAGAATGCCCGCCCCCCCACCTCCCGTTTTCCCTTAGTCAAAACACTGTCTGATCACAGTCTGTACTTGACTACTAGTAGCTTTCAGACAGTAGGCCCCTACTATCTCTCTTGTTTCATAACTCATGTTTAGTTAGGGAGACTATCCTTGCCAATGCCTCATAAAAAGCAAATCTGTCTCTTCACATAATATTTGATGATGTCTTTTTATTTTTCCTTAACTAATAAGATTATATAGGGAGAGTGCAAAAGTAGCTTCACATTAAGCTAATGTTAAAATTTTGCTGAAAAATGCTTTCGTTAGAAGTAATACAATCATCAGTTCTTCACAACTATGCGAGTTCAGTTGTACATTAGCATTATATGTATCAATTGTGTGGAAAGGCTGCCTCGAGTAGAATGTTGCACAGAAATAGATAATATCCTTCACAATGACACTTGCTCATAATGCCTTTCCTAAGCTATTCTCTGTAGCCGGCAAACTGGATGAAACTGTTAGCTGCTCAGTGTAATCCACAAGAAAAAGTAAGTTCCTTTTAAGACATCAGCATTTATTTACCTCTCCACATTACCTACCCCTCTCAGCAGGGAACACTTGAGTGACTTGGACTCCTGTCAATTATAAAGAGGACAGATCTCTACACTTGCATTTACTTTGATTTTTCTAGAGAACTCATCTAACTTATAAAGGAACTTGTGAGTCTATCAGGTTGTTAAAAATTCACCCATGAACCCATTTCATGTGGCTATCCTGAGTTATATACCATGCTAAGCACTAAGCATGTTAGGAAGTACATGCAAGATTGTGACCTTTGCAGGTTAGAGACTGTCAGGTGATTTTAGAATTGAGGGGTGGGATAGAATAACTAACTTTACCACACTACAACAGACCCTCCTCTCCTGAGCCAATCCAGTTCTTCTTCTGATCTCACAATCTTTTCACAAAAATCTCCCCATCTGACATTGTCAGCATGCAGTGGTTTAAATGAAAATGGGCCCCATAGGCCCATAGGTAGTAGCACTATTAGAAAGTACGGCCTTGTTGAAGGAGGTGTGGCTCTGTTGAAGGAAGTGTGTCACTGGAAGTGGGCTTTGATTCTCAGATGTTCAAACCAGGCCCAGTGTCTCACTCTTCTTCCTACTGACTGCCAATCCAGATATAGGACTCTCTAGCACCATATCTGGCTTCCTGTCACCATGTGTGCTTCCCACCATGATGACAATGGACTACATCTCTGAACTGTGAGCCAGTTCCAATGAAATGTTTTCCTTTGTTAGAATTGCTGTGATCATGGTGTCTATTCACAGGAATAGGAAATCTATTAGAAGTTGGTACCAGGAGAGGGGTATTGGTGTGATAAGCCAGACCATGATTTTGTTTGGAGGAATATGTAACACTTTGGGACTTTGGCCTAGAAAAAGTAATAGGACATTTTAAGCAGGACTTAATGGGTCATTCCAGGAGAAGCATGAAAGACAGTGGTGATGGGGGTACTCTGAACTGTGGGGGCCTAGCTCAAGACCTTTCAGAGCAGAAGAATATTAATATGTGGCCTAAAGACATTCTTGTAATATTTTGGCTAAGAATATGGCTTCTTTCTGCCCTTGTTCAAAACAATCTGCCTGAGGCTAAATTGAAGAGTTATGGATTATAAACTTTGACGGAGGATATTTCAAAATTGCGTAGCATTGACTGTGTCATGTGGTTATCAATGGCTAATCTTACACATATCTATAATGAAAAGGAGTAAAATGAGCAAAAAACAAAAAACAAACAACAACAACAAAACAAACTAAAATATAAAGTTTGAAAAGAAAAGGAGTACCAGGCATGGAATAGAGCTTAAATCCTCTGTTCAAGGAGATGAAAACAGATTACAAAAAAACCTGATGCCAGGTGGAATATATGGAGTGGTGACCTCAGGGCAGAACTCTACCCAGCTAAGTTTCTAATTTATGAAAAAGAATTAAAGAAAAAAAATTAGGGATGGGTGTGGTAGCAAATACCTTTAATCTCAGCATTTGGGAGGCAGAAGCAGGTGAATTTCAGAGTTCAAGGCCAGCCTGGTCTACAGAGCAAGTTCCAGGTCAGCCAGCTTAGGCAGTGAAGGAAACCATCAAAAAGAGAAAGCAGGTTAAAATGTATTTGAATAAGGGGGCAAGTTCCAGCTCCAGCAAGCAGCAGAACTTGGCAGCTTCAGTTATGCGGTTCTGGCTTTAGAGTCAAGGATAGAGGAAAGGGGTTATGAAATCTTCCTATGAGACTAAGGAGAGCTGCTGAGGCCAGACGTATGTCAGGGGTGTCCCTGAATGGAGGCCTAGAGAGGCCACTGCTTAAAGCTATAAAGGTGAAGCCTGGACTGCCTTAGAGACCCCAAGATACTGAAGATGCCAGAGCTGAAATACCTGCCAAGGAATGCTGCTAAAAGGGAGAGAGAAGCGTGTTGCAGTCAACAAAGCTGAAAGAAGTTGGAGATCTGACGGAGATGTAAAGTCTGGTGTTTGCCCAGCTGGTTTTCTGTCTTAATACAGGATCTCCTCACTCTGCCTCCTTTCCTTCCCTTTGGAATGGTAATGTGTATCTTGTCCCACTATATGCTGGAAGTTGTGTTCTTAGAAGGAAAAACTGTGATTATAAAGTAAGTGAATAATAGAATCATCAAAAGACTATGTGCCAAGACAGACAGGAACAGAAGTGCCCAGATGGAAGGACACCAAGGGTGTAGGCTCCATAGGCACCACAAAGCTTAAGTGTATTGTCAACCCTCAGGAGGTAGGTGCAGTGCTATTACTAATTGCAGTTAGAAGAGAACCCTTGTGGAAGCCGTTCATATCTGTGAACAAAGCTGTCAGACAAGCAAAGTAAGAGGCCCATTGTGTACATCATGAATGGTATGAGACACAGCCTGACAATGCTCATAAATATACCCACTTCTGTTCACTCAAGTGGGAATCTGTGACTGCCAGACAGAGCCCATAGTGCTGTTAGTCTCTCTGTGTTGCATACAGAAGTTTTAAAATACCGGGGAGTTAAAAAATACTATAGATGCCTACCACCCAGGCCTACAGCCTATTCTCACAAACTCAGTTGATATAGGATCGAGGACTATGGGGTGTTCATCCCCACCCCCACCCCATATAAGGTAATTCTAACAATATGATACTATATTTGAGGGATATTATAATTGATGCTTAGGAAGAAAATTCAGGAACTTGGATATGGTGGGGGACAGTTGATAATTATTCCAGTAGAAATGTGAAAATCCTTACAGAAGAAGATAAGAGTCAAGGAGAAAACAATGCTCCTTGTGCATTGGAAAAAGAAAGTCTCAGAGGGTGCGGTGGTACACACCTATAATCCCAGCATTCAGGGAGGCAGAGGCAGGCAGCAGCTGTGAGTTCAAGGCAAGTCTGGTCTATAAAATGAGTTCAGGACAGCCAAGGCTACACAGAGAAATTCTGTCTGGAAAAACAAACAAACAAAGAAAAGAAAAAGAAGTCTCTAACTTGTCAAATCCATCAAGAAGTTTTAAAAAATCATTTCCTCGTTTTTATTTTATGTGCATTGGTATTTTGCCTGCATGTATGTCTGTATGGGGGTGTTGGATCACCTGGAATTGTAGTTATGAGTTGCTATGTGCTGGGAATTGAACCTGGGTTCTTTGTAAGAGCAACCAGTGCTCTTAACCTCTGACCCAGTTCTTCAGCCCACATGAAGAAGCTATTAAGATAAATTTTGGAGCTGGGCATGATGGTGCACACCTGTAATTACAGCACTTGGAGAGTCAGAGACTAGTGGATCTCTGTGAGTTCAAGACCAACCTGGTCTACAAAGTGAGTCCAGGACAGCCAAGGGTACACAGAGAAACCCAGTGTCAAAAATGCAAACAAACAAACAAACAAAAAAACAACAAAAAACCAAAAACCAAAAAAAAAAAAAAGCAAAAAAAAAAAAAAAAAAAAAAAAAAAAAGAAAGAAAGAAAGATAGATAAATTTTGGAAGTGAGAAACGGGAAAACCCCCCCCAAAGTGCTGAAAGATAAGATTGCAAATGGTAAAAAAGGCCCAGAATTTTTAAGGAAAAACAAAGGCAAGGCACAAAGGCTGAAAGATGTGGCCTAAAAGGACAGTGAATCAATACAGAAGGCCAAACAAGAGACTGGCTTAACCTGAAGTTGGGGTGCAAGATACCCTGGGATACATGAGGAGGCATGTGTCATTTCTAGCCCTAGAGTAGGAGATTGCAAGCATCAAGGGGGAAGATGGGGAGAGGGAAGATACTGGACACAAATCCTGGTCCTACCATTTACCAGTGGTGTACCTTTCAGCCCAAGCCTCAGGTTCCTCATGGGGAAATGGGGAAAACTGCTGTTAATATCCATATAGTCTATAGGAGATAAATTTGAAGATGTTAAATATATGAATGTGATGCATAACAAATGTTAGATTTTTAACAGAAGTATTATTGCTAATAATAAATTTTGGTCAAAGAGAAAACCTGGTATTGAATAAAAGAGATTTGCTAGAACAGAGCTATGGACTCAGCAAATATGGTAGTATCTATCTTATAGATTTTAAAGGGCAGAAGCTCCCTGGAGGAAATGTAGAAAGTCATGGTGGTATTTTTTGTTTTGTTTTTTGAAATCTATGCAACTGCAGACCATGCAGAAGACATGGTTTGGGAACAGAAATTGCAAAACTGGAGCAGAAGCAGCATAAAGTAGGGCTGGGGACTTCAACCATGAGGACACCATCTGGAAAGCTTGCTTGGCAAAACACAACATTAGATAAATTCTTGACTTACTTTGGTTTGCTAAGAGTTTAAGCTCAAAGAAGGCAGATGATGCCAGTAGAAAAACGACTTTTCTGGACTTCAGGCAGACAGAATGAGACAGAGGCTACATATGGGATGAGGAAATTATCATGAACTTGAAACAATGTAGCCACTGAACATCAGAAAACTTTTGAAAAGAGGCGAAAATGAGTGTAGCACAGCATTTGGTACATACCTAGGCTACAGGATAAACGTGAAGACCCTGGGAAAGAAGAAACCAGTGTTGTCGAATGTCAGAGGCGGTGTGGCCATGACTAGTGGCTACTCCCAGAAAACTTCTAAAAGCAAAATAAAAAATTCTTTCTCTCATTTTCAACACCTCTATCACCAAATGTACAGAGTTTGTTTCCCCGCTCCCCCATATTCAATTCTACTCCAAATGGCTACCTGGCAGTTTGATTCAATTCTACCACTATTTACCTGGATTGTATAAGGTCCCTGAGGTTAAGCTCTCAGTGCCAGAAGATGGCCTTACTTCAGATGTCAACTCCAGGCACAATATACTTCTTACCCCAGGGCTATAAATTAGAGGGTCTGACACTCAGTCTTCGGATGTGATAACTAGAATGGTATACAGAGAGCAGGAAAGCCACCAACTTTTTTGACTTCTGGGTTACTTTGAAAGGAAACAACTTAGGAGGGACTACAGTGCAGGGCAAATGACACTAATAAACCTACAACTTCAGAAGCCCCCGTGCCCACAGAAAGTCAGGATGGAGCTATCGCATCTGTGGGGAACAATGTTCCTACTAGACATCACAGGCTAACAAATGGTGCAAGGATTGAGTCAGTTCTTTTGGAGTTGCTGGACAGTGAGATCCAATAGAACCCAAAACATTACAGACCACTTCCAATGCTGTTGGTTACCGTCAGAACTTGATGATAGGACCTTATTGCTAAACATACTGCAGGCTTGAATTATAGAACATAGAAATCAAGCTGCTATCTGACCTTGAAACTCCATCCTTACTAGATAGTCTTCATATTGCTGGATGGTATTATGAATGCCACAAGAAGAGAAAAGTAACCATCAATCTTGTCTAGCTGTGACCTCTGTGAGTTCTAATAATGACTGGGCCAGTAAGAAATACCCACTAGTGCAATACTGTCACAACTGTCATGAGAGCAACCAACCCACTTTCAAACTGAATTTATGGCCTTCTCCACAAGATGAAACCCATACCTGGCACCATTATTGGATTAAGCACTTATGGCTTAACAAGTCATATGCACTAGGAAAGAACCTACTACTATTATTTTTGCTCAATGCCATAGAATTAACCAGACCCTAATGACATAACTGTACTTACAGATTGATGCATTTCTCAACCCTTACTAGAGAAGTGTATGTTTGTAGTTGATGGAGATTAATGCAGACTGGCCAAGGTGCATAAGATACAAGACTAAAGAACACTCAGCTGTAACGTGAACATGTATAGAGCACGCTTTCCTCCCAAGGCTCAGGAACCATTATAGAGTATATTTAAGAAACGGAGGCAGTGGATGACAACCAAGAAGCAGTATCTTCTGGACAGGGTAGGACAGCTATAGACACAAAATCACATTGGTTGTGACAGCATGAATAAAACCTTTGCAAACCTAAACCAGACTAAATCACAGCACTGAAAAGAGACATGGGCATGCAACTCCACCCCTAGCTATTGGCAGCAGTTAGCTCCTGGGAAACAGAGTTCAGTTTTCTATAAGAGTGTAGCTTCTGTTAGGCCAACCATGCTGTAGTGGAAGGCCATACATTCAAGAACGTTTGGATCTGGGAGGAATTGGGGGAGGGATCATAATCAAAACACATTATACGAAATTCTCAAACAACTAATAATAAAATATTTTAAAACAACAGCATAAAGAAATCACAAAGCTTCTGTGGTAGCCAGTGGGCTTGCTCTTATCCTTAGTAATTTTCTAAAAGTTAGTACATTAACCAATGTCCAGGTTTGATTGTAAAAGACTTGCTAAAAACAATAAAAGACATTCTACCATTACGGCTTCTACTAATACATACAATGTGAGTGAACACTAGGATACCCCACAGTGAGAGTGTTAACTTTTCATTATGTTGGAGCAGGGTTCTGAAGATAGTACTGGCAACCCTGACTGCAGAATTCAGGAAAGGCAGTCTGCAATACTAAAGAAACTGGAGTTTTCACATGTGTGTCACACAGCTCTGTATACCGGGACCCCGTGATTGAATGTAGCCTCCACAGGACCTACATGCTGCAGCTGTGGCTTCATCCTGCTAGCATTTGAGCTACAGCGCCCTGCAGGAAGCCTTGGTCTGAAATTATTTGTATGGCTATGTTCTTTTAAAGTTGATATCAATAAACAGTGAGAGGGGGAAATTTCTGAATGTCTACTTGGCATTATATTCCACCTTAAATCCATTTTTATAGTGTATTCTCTTAAAAATGAAAAAAAAAAAAAACCCTTAAAATTTAAAGTTACTGATGCTCCTTAGACCGGCTAACATCACTTTAGTATATCTTTTAATTTTTAGTGCAGTTAAAAAATCAATAGTGCCATGAAAATTCTTCCATGCCTTTCAAATTACCTGGTGCCTGAGCTATAGTTTTACAATGGTTTATTTTGTTTGAAGTGAATCCACAGTTGGGAATGACCACATTACTGATAACTTACAACAAACCCATTGGTTTCCTGAGGTCAGTTCACAGAATTCACTGACAAAGAAGTGTGTCCAATTTGGTGGATAGCTTAGCCATGCCTCCAATTATCTGTGACAAGAGACAGTATTGCAACCCTCAGCAGAACTGAGACAAAAAGAGTCTATATGGTTTAAAACATATCCCATAAGATAGGTTTCATTTCCTTATTCAATAGGTTATTTATCTTAAAAATCATTTTGCTTTAGTGTAACATTTAAGTTTATAAAAAAGATTATGGCTATTTATATAATATGAAAAGACTGTCACTGAGACTCTATATTTCAGATGCAAAGAAAATGATTGGATAACTGCCACAACGGAATTTTAGTTAATATTTGACAGATGTGTATAACCTCTGAGGCACATACCTGTCAAGTTCCAAAGAGGCTAATAATATGGATGTAAAAAAAAAAAAAGGTTTAAAAGTCCTTCGTCATAAATCCACTTAAAAATGAAATACCATAATTCTATTAGGAGGGCATTCAAAACTGAATGGAATATACCAACAAACATTCATTTCATCCAACAGACATTTGTTTCATCCTAATTTCATTGCTTTATTATTAAACTGAGACCATTTTTATCAGGTTATTAAGAATACACCTTTAACCAGACGCCCTTTGTGTTGAATATAACATGGGGATATGCTATCACAACACTTCAATAGTTAAGTGACTTGATGAGAAAATGGTTCCAAATGTTTCCTAAGACCTTCCAAACCACACCAAACAACATTATTATGATATTATGCTTTCCCACTGCTTTCATTATTTAAGCTTGGGTATAAATGATACTTGGACAGAAAACTTAGATTATATACTATATATGCTGTTCCAAAACACCTTGCATTCATAATTATTATATATATATAGGATATAAAATAACTTGTTTTCAATAATCATTTTCATTGACAAAAATAACATTTAAATTTTTGCTTACTAGAAAATTTGAGCAGAACTTATCATTTTTGTCTTTAACGAAAGGATTAAAATAGTTATTTTATGACTACTAAATTTCATGTTGAACACAGTCAAGATTATTTATCATTATATTAAAAATTCTCTTTACTTAAAATATAATCACATAATTTCTCCCTTCCTTTTCCATCCTACCCCTCCCATCTACCTCTCCCAAATTCATGGCCTCTTCTTTAACTGTTTAACAAATAAACATAAAAACGGAAACCTGCTGAGTCTGTTCAATGTTGCCTGCATGTACGTGTCTAGGACAGAACCCTTGGTGTTGGATAACCACCACATGGGTGCTGGGATTGAACTCAGGGCCTCTGGAAGAGGAGCCAGTGCTCTTAACCACTGAGCCATCTTGTCAGCCCCATGATTTTCTTTTCTATTTATCAAACTTTTGTGGATACATGCAAGGTGTGCAGTTAAAAAGAAAGACAAACAAACAAACAAACAAACAAACCAACCTCTGGAATTCTGGTAATTTGGTGAGAAGTTAAAAGCTCTTTATAACAACTCAATGGTTCAATTCTCCTTTAACATATCTTTCTATAGCTAGATGATATGAGATAAAAATCAACCCATCACTGCAGTTTTAAAAACTATCTCCTGGTAATAAAAAGCACTTTCTTCAAGTTTAAGATCTTAGTCAAAATATCAGGGTCTTTGAGGTTCCATTTCTTTATCAAGGGACTCTTGATACTATTGCTTACATTTGTATAAAAATTGTTATGTCATTGTTTGACACACCATACTAAGAAATGTTTTTCTTTGCTCCCATCTTCTGCTGTATCTAGTAAAAAATATTCCTAATCATCCATTGTTGTGAATGTGTAATACAATCAATTCTGTGGGAATGGAAGAGAAATTTTTAGATGGTATTTAATTTGAAACCTATGCTCGAAAGCTTTCACACATGGGCAAATGAAAAGTATGAAGTTTTTACTCATAATTACAGATATGTAGCTATGATATATATGTATGTAACACACACACACATATCTACAGATCCCATGGAGGCAAAGTAAGCCAGTATTAATTCGTCTATATCCAATGCCAACTGTTAAAAAATGTTTACTTCTTCAATCAATTAAAAACAAAATTGCAGATATAAGTGAGTATATACCATTTGATTCTTTCTGCTTCTGGGTTAACTCACTCATTATGATCATTTCTAGCTCAATCCATTTATCCACAAATTTCGGGAATTCCTTGTTTTTAATAGCTGAGTAGTATTCCATAGTGTATATACTCACTTATATCTGCATACTAGCCCAAGGGGCATGTCCCACGAAAGCCTTCACTTACCAGGAAACTGGGACAGAGGGGAAGGCATCATATTGGGACTCTAAATGAGAGACGCATGGGAGAACAGCAAAATAAAAGGATCCAGAGGGTCCTAGAAATCTACAAGTAGAACAATATGATAGGCAGATTTGGGCCCAGGGGTCCCGCTCAAACTAAGGCACCAGCCAAGGACAATACAGGAGGTAAACTTTAAACCCCTTCCCAGATCTAGCCAATGGTCAGAATATTCTCCACAGTTGAGTGGAGAGTGTGATACGACCTTCTCACATACTCTGGTGCCTCACATTTGACCATGTCCCCTGGAGGGGGAGACCTGGTGGCACTCAGAGGAAGGACAGCAAGTAGCCAAGAAGAGACTTGATACCCTATGAGAATATATAGGGGGACGTAATCCCCCTCAGGAACAGTCATAGGGGAGGGGAATAATGGGAAAATGGGGGGGGGGGAGGAATGGGAGGATACAAGGGATGGGATAGACATTGAGATGTAACAAGAATAAATTAATAAAAAAAAAAAAAAATAAAAACAAAATTGCAATTCTTTCTAGACTTATGGAATAATAATAGAATTGATATAATATGCTTTCACAAAACAACTTATCCTTTACTGAGTACCATTAGAAAAATGAGAAGCAACTATAATGTAGCTAATATTGTTGGCAATGACATATTTAAAAACAATTAGAATAATCTCTAAAGAAACATGAGTAGAAAGATAATAAAAATCATAAAGCATAGAAAAATTTCTTTTACCACATACAGTTTAAAACTAATACTGATTCTACCATTAGAAAATTAAACTTAATTTTAGAATAAAAACTAGCATTCAATTTTAGATTGAAACTAAAAAATGACACATGGCTTTCAAACCATTTTATGAAGGAGCACAAAAACAGACAGAAATCTTGTGTTAGTAAACGTAACATACAGAAGAATGTGTGTTCTGTCTCTTCAGATACTTTACTTCACGGCATTGTTACTGCTTCTGTTTCCTTAGACCAAACTATTGGGCCCAGCCCATGGTACACGAGGTTAGGCCTAGTGGTTAGGTCACAGCGGCTTTAAAAGAACAATGGGACCACAGACCCTTCCTCCCTTTTTTACATCCTGTGGAGAAAAGCTTTCTTTCACAAACACCAAGCATGATGCTTTGCCTAGCCGCTGGACTGGTCCACTACAAACTTAAGCTGTAGGCCAGAGTCCCCCGTTCCTCTGAGCTGGTTATGTTGGTTACTGTGTACTCTCTGTGAAACCTCCTGCTTCCTAGTGGCCTCTCTAGTTATTTTATACCTTTGATACTCAGCTTCCTGATTTCTGTTTAAGTTACTCCTCAGATTATAAATCATATAAGTCAGGCATTTAATGGAGGCCATTAAGAAACATGAAGGGCCATTGATAAAAGTGCTTTCCAGATACCTCCAGCATGCTCACAGCCTGGGCTTTCTTAAATTTCTTCAAATTTACCAGTGGGCTGAGAGTTATAAAATGTACATACTGAAAACCACTTGATAAAATGTCACTGAAGCTACTTATACACTTGCAAAGAGGTACGAGTGACCTGCTAAGAACCTACTCTCCTTTAAGAAACATGTGACACTCAGAGTAATAAAAACAAGGAGTATGTACTGTAAATGTTTTAACAGCAACAAGAAGAGAGCCAAAGTTTTTTTTTTGAGCATTTTTTAATTTTTAAAAAATTCAGAACAGAAATGTCCAGATTTCACTTTATTTTCCTGTGCTTGCTTGTGCAAGGATGTGCAAATGAGTATAAAACTGAGGGGTTTGAATAAAGCAAAACTTCACAGCTGTGTTTAAACGAAACGACACCCTCAGGATTGCTATTTATTATTTGCTTCTGCATGTGGGTACCTGTGCTTGAAACCGTTACTCTATTTCACCTCATCTAAACCAATTTCTAAAAGAAAAAAGAAAGGCTACACATGTTTTTTCTGTTTTCCCTACTTGGACATCTGAGACTCTTGCTTGATAGTAAAGGACACTCTTCTCTGTCTACTACCTACATCAAAAGAATGCACGCCAGTGAATGCTATTTCACTAAGAACCTAGAAGCCTATGGCCAAAATGATAAGAGGATCCTGCAGTAAGGTGTCAGGAAATCCAATAACTGGAATAAAAGAAAAGACGCAGATGGGATGAAGCAAAATAAGAGTTTATGAGGAAAGAAGCTTAAATAGGTGAAAGTCTGGGAGCCCAGAAGGGGTGATGGTGGGGAGGGTGGCTAAAGAGGACAACTTCAAAGAAAGAAATCAGCTATCACAGGACAGGAGCTCTCACCTGTCAAGAGACCTAAAGCTTTCTACTTGACATAGGGAACGCAGGTCATGATTCTCACTCTGTCAGGAGGACTTACCACCATTATTTTGCATTTTTCTTGCATACACAGCCCTATGTTATTCCTTCTAAAATACATCCCAATTATACTGTTACTATTGAAAATACTTTTGTATATTTTCTTACTTTAGTCTGTTGCACATTTCATACATTCATTTGTTCACTTACTCACTTTGTCTTTAAGAAAGATTTTCAGTGCTAAACAATGTACTAAACACTATCATTGTCCTTGAAAATTTTGGGAGTCTACTCAAAATACACTCAAATATTTTAAATTTGGGGAATGAGGCATGTTGGCTCTCTTTCTTAATAATTAAACTTTATTATACAACCCAACTAGCTTACACAAGAAGGAAAAAAGGTTAAAGGGACAAAAGAGTGAACCTTTCAGTATCCGTTCCACAGGACGAGTCCTTAGGTGTCTCTCTGGCCCTACTGCTGGTCCAGCCTGTTCGCTGCTCCACACATGGTCAAGCCTGAACCTGTTGTTCTCTCCTCCCCACCTGCCTGAGTCACATGGGAAGGGCGGTCTCCTTCTCCCGTTGAGGGTCAATTAGAAAAACAATAGCCCAGGTGGGGTTCCCAGGTCTGCTTCCTGAATTATAGGCCCAGGATGGCTCCACTCAGTCTGTCACAAGGTATTCATGGGGTACCCCAAGGGTAAAGCCCGCCAAGACTGCTTCCACCTGTGACAAAGCTTAATATTTCCCATAGAGGCATTTCTATATATAAGAGATAAATATGATGACCAAGCTGAGTACGAACACATTTGGTTACAGTAAGAAGGACAGCTGGAGGCCACATCAGTCTAAAGAACAGGTGACTACCCACTGCTGGTTGAACTGCCCCACTCTCTAGATTGGGTTTCCCAAAACTCATTCCACACCACTGCACACCCCATTGCTAGGCCCTTATCCCTAACTCCAAAACACTTTACCTACTCAGGTACTGGCCATACTAGTCAGAAGAACAGAGGCCCCCTGCTGCACCAAAGGCTACAGCACCTGCCAGACGTCTAGCCCCCAACCCAGACCGAAACTCCCTACTGGATCAAAGGTCACTCCAGCCACCAGAAAGAAATATAGACCACAAAGATCAGAAAAACAAAGAAAAAACAGAAACCAACGAACAAAATACCCAACCAACAAAGCAAACTCAGAAACTGGAAGCTAAACCTATAATCATCCCAAAGTCAGATGCCGAAACACCAGTGAAGAACAGTCAACAACTGCCAGGGCAATATGGCACCACCAGAGCCCAGTTATCCCACGACTACAAGACCTGAATAATCCATTACAGCTGAAACAAAAGAAAATGACATTAAAGCCACAGTTATGAAGATGATAGAGGTCGTAAAAGAGAAAATGAAAAAAATCCCTTAATGAAATGGAAAAGACAAACAAAGAAATGGAGTGAACCAATAAATCTCTTAAAGAATGTCAAGAAAGCCAAACAAGCAAACAAACAACCCCCCCCAAAAAAAACCAAAAACAAAAAACCAACAAAAAACAGATGAAGGAAACTGTTCAAGACATAAAACTGGAAATATAACCAATAAAGAAAATACAAGCTGGGGGAATTCCAGAAATGGAAAATCTAGGTAAGCAAACAGGAACTACAGACAGAAGCATCACTAACAGAATACAAGATATAGGAGACAGAATTTGAGGTGATGAAGATACAATAAAAGAAATAGATTCATCAGTCAAAGAAAATGCTAAATCTAGAAATTTCCTGACACAAAACATTCGGGAAATCTGGGACATCATGAAAAGATCAATCTTAAGAATAATAGGAATAGAATGAGAAGAATCCCACCTTGAGAACCCAGAAAATATATTTATCAAAATCATATCAGAGTTAGTCCTTGCTCTCCACATAACTGTGGAGAATGTCCTGTCCATTGGCTAGATCAGAGTAGGGGTTTGGTGTTTACTATTTGTATTGTCCTTGGTTTGTGCAATAGTTTGAGCAGACACCCATGGACCCTGATCTACCCATTGCGATGTTCTTCTTGTAGGTTTCTAGGACCCTCTGGGTCCTTCTCTTTCCCTATCTCCTATATTTGTCTTACATAGAGTCCCAGTGGGATGTCCTCACATCTGTCCCAATCTCCTGGTAAGTGAAGACTTTGGTGCTCCATACTTGATGACCTCCCCTTGGTGGGGAGCCCTGGTGGCACTCAGAGAAAGAATAGGCAGGCTACCAAGATGAGACTTGATAGCCTGTGACCATAAGGTGGGGAGAGGAGATCCTCCTCGATCATGGACCTATGGGAGGGGAATAGAGTGGGGGTGGGAAGGAGGGAGGAATGGGAGGATACAAGTGATGGGAGAACAATTGAGTTGTAATTTGAATAAATTAATTAAAAATTATATCAGAAAAATATCCTAACCTAAAAAAGGACTTGCCTATAAAGGCACAAGAAGCTTAAGGAACAGCAAATAGATCAGATCAGAAAAGAAAGTTTCATGCCCTATAATAATCAAAACACTATATATACAAAACAAAGCCAGGCAGAAAAAGCATCAAGGGAAAAAGGCTAAGTAACAGGTAAAGGCAAGTCTATTAGAATTACACTTGATTTTTCAACAAAGAATCTAAAAGCCAGAAGGGCCTGGACAGACGACTTGCAGACTCTAAGAGACTACAGATGCCACCTCAGCCTACTACTATATCCAGCAAAAGTCTAAATCACCATAGATGGAAGAATAAGGTATATCATGACAAAGTCAAATTTAAACAATATCTACCCACAAATCTAGCCCTACAGAAAGAACTAGAAAAATTCAACCCTAAGGAGGATAAGTACACCCATAAAAGCACAGCCAATAAATAATCTCATATGTGCAAAACACAAAAGGAGGGAAACACACACACACACACACACACACACCAAAGCAAAAGAAAACAAAAACAAAAAACACTACCATTACCACCACCACCAAAATACCAAGAATTAACAACCATTGGTCATTAGTAACTTTCAATATCAGTGGAGTCAGTTCCTCAATAAAAAAACGCAAACTAAAAAATGGACATAAAAATAGGATACATCCTACTATTGCATACAAAAAACACACGGCAACATCAAAGAAAGACATTACCTCAGAGTAACAGGCTAGAAAAATGTTTTCCAAGCAAATGGACACAAGAAGCAAGCTATGGTAGTTATTTTAATATCTAACAAAGTAAGCATTGAACAAAAATTAATCAAAAGAGATTAAGAAAGGCATTTCATGCCCATTAAAAGAAAAATCCACCAGGATGACATTATCAATTCTTTTTTTTTTTTTTTTTTTGACATTATCAATTCTTAACAACTATGCTCCAAATGCAAGGACACCCACATTTGTTTAAAAACAAATTAACAAAGTTTAAATGACACTTTGGGCCTCATACATTAATCGTGGAAAATTTCAACACCCCTCTCTCACTAATGGACAGAATATCTAGACAGAAATGAAACAGAGAAATAATAGACATTATGACCCAACTAGACCTAAAAGGTATCTATATAACATTGCCCCCCAACACAAAAGAATATAACTTCTTCTAAGTACCTCAGAGAACATTCTGAAGAACTGACACATACTTGGTTACAAAGTAAGTCTCAACAGATACAAAAAAATTGAAATAACCTCCTGTATCCTATCAGATCACCATGGATTAAGATCAACAAGGGAAACAACAGAAAGTCTATAAACTCATAAAAACTGAAAAACTCTGTACTGAATGATACAGGATCAAAGGCAGAAATAAGAAAGAAATTACAGATTTCCTAGAATTCAATGAAAATGAATGCACAACAGATTCAAACTTATGAGACACAATGAAAGTGGTGCTAAGAATAAAGTTCTTAGGATTGAGTGTCTTGATAATGAAAGTGATGAGATCACATACTATCAAATTAACAGCACACCTACCTAAAAGCTTTAGATCAAACAAAACAAAACAAAAACAAAAACAAACAAACAAGCAAACAAAACCCAAATATATCAAGAGAAGTAGAAAGCAGGAAATAACCCAACTGAGGGTTGACATCAGTAAAATAGAAACAAGAATATAAAGATTCAATGAAGCAAGCAGTTGGCGCTTTGAGAAAAATCAACAACAGAGACAAAGCTTTATCCAAGCTAATTAAATGACAGAGAAAAAACATCCAAATTAACAAAATTTGAAATGAAAAGGAGGACATAGCAACAGACACTGAAGAAATACAAAGAATCATTAGGTCATACTTCAAAAACTTGTATTCCACAAATTTGGAAAATCTAAAAGAAATGGACAATTTCAACTATAGATAACACTTGCCCAAGTTAAATCAAGACCAGATAAACAATTCAAACAGACCTATAATAGGAAAGAAATGCAGTCATTATAAGCTCACAACAACAACAACAAAAACAACAACGCCGAGAGCCAGAGCTTTAGAACAAAATTCTACTAGACATTAGAAGCGCTAATACCAATACTCCTCAAATTATTCCACAAAATAGAAACAGAAGAAACATTTCCAAATTCATTTTATGAGGCTACAGTTACCCTGATACCCAAACCACACAAACATTTAACAAAGAGAGAGAACTATAGACCAGTTTCCCTCATGAACATTGATGCAAAAATATTCAACAAAATATTGGCAAACCAAATCAAAGAACACATCAGAATGATCATCTGCCATCATCAAGTAGGGCTCATCACAATGATGCAGGGACGATTCAACATAGGAAAATCTGTCAATGAATCCATCATATAAACAAACTGAAAGAAATAAAAACACATGATCATTTCAATATATGCTACAAAATCCCTTAACACAATCCAATACCTTCTCATGACAACAGTGATACAAGGGGCATACCTAAAAATAATAAAGGCAATTTACAGAGAGCCTATAGCCAACATCAAGTTTAATGGAGAGAAAAAACTCAACCAATTCCACTAAAATCAGGGACAGGACAAGGCTGTGCACCTTTTCCATAGCTATCCAATATAGTACTTGAAATTCTAACTAGAGCAATAAGGCAATTAAAGGAGATAAAGTTACAAATTGGAAAGGGAGAAGGCAAGCATTACTATTTGCAGGTGATATCATAGCATGATTAAGTGACCTCAAAATTTCTACCAGAGAACTCCTACAGCTGATAAATAGCTTCAGCAAAGTGGCAGGATACAAGGTTAAAGTGTAACAAAATAAAACAAAACCCAATTAGTACCATTTGTGTATACAAATGGCAAACAGGTTGAGAAAGAAATCAGGAAACAATGCCTTTCACCATAGTCAAAAATAATATAAAATATCTTGGGTTAACTAAACCAAGCAAGTGAAAGACCAGTAAGAAAAACTTCACGTTTTTGAAGAAGGAAACTGAAAAAGATATCAGAAGTTGGAAAGATCTCCCATGATTATGGATAGGTAGGATTCACATAGTAAAAATGGCTATCCTACCAAAAGCAATCTACATATTCAATGCATCCCCATCAAAATTCTAGCACAATTCTTTAAAGACCTTGAAAGAACAATTCTCAACTTCATATGGAAAAACAAAACAAAACAAAAAAAAGATCTCCAACTCCTCCAAAACATATAAAGAACTCAAGAAACTAGATCTCAACAAACCAAATAATCACTTAAAAATGGGGTACAGATCTAAACAGCAATTTTCAAGAAAGGAATCTCAAATGATCAAGAAATGCTTAAAGAAATGCTCGGCAACCTTAGCCATCAGGAAAATGGAATCAAAATGACTGAGAGTCCATCTTACAGCTGTCATACTGGCCAAGATCAAAATACAAGTAACAGCGTATGCTGGCAAGGATGAGGAACAAGGGCAACTCTCTTCCACTGCTAGTGGGAGCAGGGACTTGTACAGCTACTACACAAGTCAATGTGTCAGTTTGTCAGAATGGGAATAGATCTACCTCAAGACCGAGCTAAAGGACTACTGGGTATATACCCAAAGGATGTTCCATCCTATCACAAGGACACTTGCTCAACTATGTTCAGAATAGCTTTATTCATAATAAACAGAATCTGGAAATACTCTAAATGTCACTCAACTGAAGAGTGGATAAAGAAAATGTGGTACATTTACACAATAGTATATTACTTAGTTGTTAAAAAAAAAAAAAAAAAAGACATCCTGAAATTTATAGGCAAATGGATGGGTCAAGGAAAAATCATTCTGGGTGAGATAAGACAAACATGATATGTACTCACTTATAATTTAAGTGGATATAAGCTATAAAGTAAATGACTGTCAGGCTATAATCCACACAGACCCAGAGAGGCTAAGTAACAAGGAGGGCTGAAAAGGGGACACAAGGATCTCCCTGAGAAGGGTAAACACAGTAGATTTCCAGGGTGGACTTGAGGCAGATGAGGCTGGGAAAAGAAGGGATCATGTGTGGAGAGAGAAAATACTGGAAGAAATTACTAGAATTGGGAGGAACCACAGGGGTAAGGTGGAAACCTAGTGCAATGGAAACTCCATAGAATCTGAGAATAAGCCTAGCAAAGACTCCTCCTAATAGGGGCAGGGAGCTTGAACTGGTCATCTTCTATAATCAGGCAAGCGCTCAAGTGGAGGGACTGAGACACCATGCAGCCACAAAACCTTTGACCTATGTTTTGTCCTGTCTGCATAGTGTATTGGGACAGGAGCCTAAGAGAACTGTCATCAAAGAAATCAGAGAGACTTCATCCAGCAACTGATGGGAGCAGATGCAGAGTCCCACATCTAGACATTAGGCAGAGCTTGGGGAAGCGTGTGGGAAGGACTAGAAGAGGCAAAGGCTTCACGGACACTAGATCAGACACCATGAATGGCCCACAGAATCACCTGCCTGGGACAAAGGTTAGGAAGTCTATAAGGTTCTGAGCCAAGTCCTCTACATATATGTTATGGCTGAGTAGCTTGGTGTTCTTGTGGGACTTCTAACAGTGGGAGCAGGGGCTGCCCCTGACTTCTTTGCTTGCTTGTGGGAAAGACACTTTTCCTTCTACTTGGTTGCCTCATCCAGCTCTGGTTTGATGTGCCTATTCTTTTTTAAATGTATATTTTATTATAGTTTATTCACATTACCTCTTGATTGTTATCCCCTCTCTCTTATCATCCCATTCCTATCCTCTCTCTCTCTTCTGCCTATTCCCCTCTCCTAGACCTCTGGCAACAGCCTATTAAATCTCATCTGGATAGCCTGCATCCCCTTCCACTCTGTGTCCACTTGGTCTTGCCAAGGGGCAGTGACCAAATCGTGGGGACTCGAGTGCACATCAGAGGTTCAACAGCAGTCTCCCCATCCACCCACACAGAGAACCAGCAGTCCATGGGCTAAATCTAAACAGGGAATCTTGGTTCTCTGCATGCTGGGGCCCACGCCCAGGACTCTTGGGGGCGGGGTGATCTGGCGCAGACTCAGACACAGACTCAGGGAGTCTTGCATGAGGTGGAAGCAGACTCCTTTATTGCTGAAATAGAGCATAGTTTCATACCCCCCTCCCCCTCTGTGTCCCATTGGCTCCCAAACTGTGAGTTGCTGGTGTGGCTGTTCCTCCTTAGTTCACACTGTAATGTCACCAGACTCTGGGCAACATCTCTGGGCATGCTGGGGCATGTCCAGGTAGGTCTCCAAGTGCTCTACACGAAGGCCCCCTTCTGTGCATCCGCGTTGCCAGGCAGGCCTTCTTCCTGCTCAAGGCAGGTCTATTCCTCCTACACATTATTCTTGACTAGTGCATCAGTTTGTGCAGGCCCCCTGTGCCCAGATCCACAGGCCTTGATGGTCTCCCTGTGGAGCTCCTGCTCCCTCCAGGACCTTCCATCCCCCCACTCTTCCCTACAACTCTCAGCACTCTACCCGAGTCCAGCTTTGAGTCCTAGAATCTGTCCTGTTCAATCCACATTGGATGGAGTCTCTCAGAGGACATCTATGTTGGGTTAATAATATCCACTTATAAGTGAGTATATACCATGCCTGTCTTTCTGGTCTGGGTTACCTCAGTTAGGATGATCATTTCTAGTTCCATTCATTTGCCTGCAAATTTCAAGATTTCCTTGTTTTTAATAGCTGAGTAGTACTCCATTGTGTAAATGTACCACATTTTCTTTATTCACGCTTTAGTTGAGGGACATCTGAGTTGTTTCCAGATTCTGGCTATTACAAATAAAGCTTCTAAGAATAAAATTGAGCTTATTTTGTTGCTTTTTATGCAGTGTTTGACTGATGTCCCTGGGAGACCTGCTATTTTCTGAGGGAAGGCAAAGGTTGGGGCTTAATCTAGGGGAGAGGAAGGCAGGGAGAGGAGGATGAGGATGGTAAAGAAGGGGAAACTGTGGTCAGGATGTAATATATGAGAGATGAATTTTTAAAAAGAAAAAAGAATAACAGACAGCTGATTTTCTTGGGTGATCCTTACACTATATAGGAAGGTGAAAGGCCACCCTCACTGAAATCAGTACAGGAGTTATCTTTTTTTAGATCACTTGGAGTCAGTTTTGTTCCCTGCCCTGTCCCATACTGAGGACTGATTCCAGGATCTAACGTGGGCCAAGCAAGTCCTGAGCCCCCAGCTACACACCTCTGTCTTCTTTAGTTTTCGATTCTAAGATGGTCTTACTAAGATCTCCAGGCTGGCTTTGAACCCACTCTGTTACCTCGGTAGGCCTTGAATTTCTGACCCTGGATTACATGCCTGTGTCACTGGGCCAAAGTTAGGAAAACTTTTAGCAGTGTCACTGCTGTCACTGATACTTCACTTCAGGATACGCAGGTTAACTGTAGAAACAAAAGACATGAAAGAGCAGAGGCTGCGCAAATCACAGAGACTTAAGGTAGTAACTGGTAAGAAACAAGAAGGATAATACAAGAGTTTGTAGAGACTTGATGGCAGAGAGGCTATTCCACAGCTAAGTACAGAAGCTTGCGCTTGGGTAGACAGAAAAGCTATAGTACACTAACAGGCAAAACTATTGAAAGTTTATGGAGTTGCTTACAGTTTCGGGAGGGAGAGATGGCTCAGTGGTTAAGAGCAATGCCCAACGACTTGGCACTGGTTCCTAGCACTTACAACAGGAGGAACCCTTAGTTCCAGAGGGTCTGACACCCTCTAACTTTGACATGCACCTGCACGCACATCTGTACTCGTGCAGGCCAACCTATATTACACATGTTTTTTAAATTCTGTAAAAAATGTATAATAATTTAATTTGGATTTTGGCTCCTGGATCAAGACTGCAATATAAGATGAGCACTGCAAGGGGACTCTCAAGCTTCCATCTGCTTTTGCTGTGCTTTGTTTTGCTTCTAACTTAAGGCTAGAAGCTGAGTAAATATGTAAACTATCCTACCATGTCAAAGGAAAGTAATTAGGAGTGTTGCTAGTTACCCATAGCAATAACTGAACCAAAGAAAGCCAAAGTTGAGACACATTTTCTAATAGGTATAGTACATGGTTACTGTTGATTTTAGTATTTTTAAATGAGTAAACTTGATGCTGATATAACCATGAGATATAATGACTCATATGATATATGAATCATATAACCATTCATATGGGTTGGCTAAATAAGGTTACTACTGAACAAAGTGAAACTCATAACTAGTCTCTACTCCTAGACTTCCCATCTGCCATAACACCAAATCATGACATTTAAGGTCTAGTATCAATTGGTTTGACATTGGATAATATGGATTGATGCTACCACTGATAAATCAAATGCTATGTTAATTTTAATGGTAGATGATAGTTGACTATTTAAAGATGAAATATAAGCTAAATAACAAATGTCAAAGGTCACTAAAGATTTTATAGTGGTTTTAAATGAAAGGTAGATAAGATCTGATGTTTCATCAAAAATCTGTTCCTATTTCTGCAGCATATTGTATATACAAACAGTATAATTTTAAGAAAAATCACTACAAAGAATTTTAGTGACTTTGAGATACATGCTCTTGGTCTCATTAAAATCTGACAAGATCACATAACAAAGAAAAAAAGGAGAAAGGGCAGAAGAGACTTTGCAGGAGGGCTGCTCAGTAATGTGTATTAAGCATTACGATAAAAGAATCAGCACTAAGAATCTACTACTATAATTACAGCAATGAAAAGGGGTAGGAGAAGAAGAGAGAAAGGGAGGGAGGCACAGAACAGTCTTACATATCCATTTTCCTTCGAGGAATCTAGTATCCACTTTGGAAACATTCTGCAATGTATACATGATATATGTAGTATGCCTCTGTCTCTCTGGGCTAGCCTTATCAAACTGATATCATTCTCTAAGGATTATAAATTCTAAGTCTGAATCACTTGGAAAAAGCCTATTTAAAAAAGTCAGGACTGAGTGTGTGTGTGTGTGTGTGTGTGTGTGTGTGTGTGTGTGTGTGTGTGTGTTTGTGCGTGCGCGCGTGTGTGTGTAGATATGGCTCAGAAATTAAGAATACTTTCTTCTCTTTCAGAGATCTGGGACAGGTCCACAGCACCCACATGATAGCTTACAACTGTCTATAGTTCCTGCTGTAGGGGATCTGATGTCTCCTCTGACCCTTGTGGGCTTCAGCAGGCATGTGGCACACATACACATAAAATAAAATGCTTAAAAGAAACAAAACAAAACAAAAATAGGACTGCAGGAGTGACCTGAGGCAGCCATATTCTGAAAGCACCCCTGAATGCAGTCATGAGAGTTCATGTGGACAAAGAGGTGGCACTCATGCATTCTGTAGAAAAAGTATTTCTTTTTAATACTATGTATGAAGTCCTTATATAGACAAAACATTTATATCTAAGCTAAGGGGCCATCTAAGATCTATATCGATGCTGAATTGATATGTCAGCATTTCAACAAATGCAATGTTTTAGGAACCTTACAGAATTCCCTGATGTGGGAAAGCATTTGTATGATGACTTCTCAGGGCCAGTTGGGTTTTATTATATATTTAATGGAGTGGGCTTTTTTAAAAACGCTTGTTTTCATTTTTGTATATGTGTGTGTCTCTGTGAGTGTATAAGCCACATGTGTGCAGATGTCCTCATAGGCCAGAAGATGGGGTAGATCCCTGGAGCTGGAGTGAGTTGCTGTGAACGGCACTTGGAGCCCACCCAACCTGGGCACCCAGAAATGTGCCTGGGTCATCTAGAAGAGCAGCAATTGCTTAGTTGCCAAGCCATCTTTCCAGAAGAACAAGGCAATGTTTTTGACAATGGGTATAGTTGCAATACACTTCAGATTTGACTGATTTTAATCATCTATGTAAAAATTATAAATACTACAGTTAATTACAAAGAAAGATTAATTTGTTCAGAACTCTGGACTATTGGATCACTTGGAATTATCTTGCTGATGTATATGACCTTAGCTAACTAAAGCAGCTTACTGTCACTGTACATTCAAACATTAAGACTTGTTTGCCGTTTGTCAAGCTGCGTACCTACTTGCTCCACATGAGCAGAAAAATGGTGAGTATTAAGTCTTTAAGCATACTATAAAGGCGAATGAAACAACAAAATACTTAACTGAAAATAGCAGATCCTGAGTAATTTAAAGGATTTTAGTGACAACATGCTTCATCCTGATTTGAAATATACCTGGACACCCATCCATCCTTCCTTCTTTCATTCCTTCCTTTTTTCCTTCCATCCACCCATCTATCCATTCATCCGCCTACCCATCCACCTACCTATTAAAGGCATCAAGAACAGTTTAACTGTGACAACATATATGAATGACAATTACTGGTCATTTAACAGTATTTTATTATGGCTGGGACTAGTGATATATGCCTTTAATCCTGGCTTTAGGGAGGCAGTCTTATTTCTGTGACTTTGAGGTCAGCCTGCTCTACATAGTAAGTTCCAAACCAGCCAGTGCTAAGTAGAAAGACCATAGCCCAACAAACAAACACTCCCAACAATCATTTTATTATTTCTACACCTTTTTGAATTTACTATTATATAGTTGTTATTGTCAGTGTTGTTAGAAAGAAAAAGAACCTGACATTTGCTTTTTATTTTGGAAACACATTTTCCCACTGTTGAAGCCAACTTGATAAGCTATGAAGAGTTAAAAAATAAACCATTTTTTGGTTCACTTATTCAACAATGTAAAGCAATTGTAACCTGTATAAGCCAGTCATTATCCTACAGAGTTCACTGAGATTGTAGACAGTGATCTGAGCTGATGCTTCCGATGAGATGCTCGATCCTGTTTCACACAAGGGTTTAGAATCTATTTTAACAAGCTGAAGATACAGAATATATTCTATACACCTAGTGGTTGCTGAACAAGAGTAGGTGTTGAAAGGAAATAAAAAATAGGGTCCTGGAGAGGCAACAAACTACACGTGTACATTTTAGACAACTGGGGAGTAGTAACATATCAAATAACCAAATAAATAACTCATTGAGTATTAGTATATGTGGGCTTCAGAGACTCAGACAAGGAAAAGAAAAATATAGAATGAAGTCAATGTAGGAGGGAGTTGCTTATGACAACTTCTGTCAAATGTATGAAACACCCTTCCTGTCTTTTTTTTCTAAATATTCACTCAGTGACCAAATATTTGTCCTAACTACATGCTGGGAACAATGGGCAACCAAGTAGCAACTGCCCCTATTGTGTCTACAGAATATCTGAAGGTGGCAGGGCTGTATGGATGGACATTAAGCCAACAAATGAATGGAAATGTTGATTGCTATGATACAAAAGCATTACATTTTCACAGAGAAAAATACCGCTTTAAATTATGTCATATGTAATACCATGGTCCTATGAACTAAACAAAATGGTCAAAAGTCATGATGATTTAATTGTATTTTAGTAGATCTTGGCTTCAGAGTCTGGTACAAAGGAATTCCAGACCCCAGTCCACTTTATTGACCCCTCCCGTCCCCAGTTCCCTTCTCCATCCTCTCACAACACATATGCACATGTTTTTCTGTGATACATATTTTCTCATGGAACCTTCTATCTAATAGCTCATGAAGTGATGGGGTAGTTAAATTCTCAGAAGAAAGTGGAGACAAGTTGCCTCTGGTGTTAGCATTTGCTGTAGTTATTTCTGGCACTGGGCAACACATGTTTTTAATAAACTTGTAAAAACAGTGTAGATCTAGCTGTAAATATGTTTTGCTTGGTAATGTAGGCTGAACATAGTGATTAGATTTGCTGGGCTTTTCTCCCCTGAAACATCATCATGCTATATAAAGAGAACAGATAGAACGATGAGGCGCAGGGCAGGGCCATGTATCCATATTGGTGATAACCAGCTTCTGACAATAACTGATTCTTAGTTAAACATGCTGCTGCTTTCTTTCTTTTCACCACTACATGTGTTGTGTAGTCTCTTAGAAATATCCAGCTCTGTGTGAAGGAGCCTGTATCTGTAATTAGAACCAAGCCACATAATCAGATGCCTGTCAATATCATGGTATGCAGCTTAGAAATAGAATAAAAGTTCAAGTTACTGGCACAAAACTTGGAAGAACAACCACCTAAGCCAATGTTTACTTTAATTCTCATTACTATCAATAAAAATGAATGGCCCAAAGAACACGTATACACTACTGATAAAACTATACACACAAGGAAATAAAGCAACAAGCATTATCTAGAATGGAAAGCTCACTTCAGTAAGCTACATCCAAACTTGTCATGGTGTTAGTGTATATTTAACAGGAACTGAGTTTCAGCTTTGTCTGCATAAACCTATTTAACAACATTTATTTGTTAAAAAAAAAAAAAAAAAAAAAAAAAAAACCTTTGTTGATAGACATAGGAGTTACAGAAGCTGGTTGTATTTCATGGTGGCATGTCAATAGATCAATATTGTAGCAAGGCTATCAACGGAGGTTCCTTCAATGTACAGGTGGACATAACTACGCCATCTATTTAATAAAGCTGTAAGTCAAATAATGCATTTGTCACTGGCAGTGTACGAGACAAGAAATAAAGACTTAGAAAACAAAGCTTTACTTTGAAAGCCAAAATCTAAAACACTTACGTACTGCACAGATCACTGTATCATATCACAAAATCATAATCTAGGTTTGAAATGAAATGTTCCCTAGAATGATTATGGATTAATTCTGATAGCTATTTCCTGCATTGTCCTATTTATGTTTCTCTTCTGACCAAACAGAAGGTCTTACTAGCTACATGTTGAAGGAGAGGCAGGAAGTCAGAGGGTGACTGCTTCCTTCAGGTTTTAGATGTTTTGGCAAGAGGAAGCATACTACACATCTCTCAAAGAGGGGGTCAAGGAGAGAGAAGGAAGCTACAGGGACAGAGATTCTGGCTCCAGGATAAAATGAATTTTAATTAAAATGAAACACCTGCCTGAGTAGGCTATGAGTTCCCAAGAAGCAAGCCTTGGCTGGGCATTCACTTGGTGGAGTTGGTATACAGTACTGAGATAGCTGAAGGGGTTTCTTTTATGATTCAGAGGTTTAGTGTTAGCAGTAATGACAGCAATAGTGACAGGTTTATAAAGCATAGGATAATTCAGAATCTAAGACAAAATGGTAAAGTGACTTTTTTTAAAGCTCCCCTTTTCTACATTCTTGTTTTAAATGACAGGATCAGAGGCTTAATAGTTTAAGGAAGCCTACTCTTCCAAAAATAGATTTTAATTGTTTGTGATTTGCTGTGTTGTTAATTTAGCTTATTTACTTTTTAGTAAGGACATGCACGTGTACACACATACATACACTTTTAATGGAGTGATTTTTAATTTCTTGGGTGTTAGAACAAAGCTGGAACAGAACAACAGAAGAGAAGAGAAGAGAAGAGAATGCTCTCCAGTCACATATGCACATGTGTACCCTCTGTTTTCACTGTTGCAATATATACACTGTTGGGGAATGGAGTGATGTTTTGTATTTAATTGCTAGTTATTTCACCCCAGAGGTCTACTTGCTCTCTTTTATGAGCAGATATTCAAGTACCTCAAAATGACGTATGTAACCTTGCCTAAGAAATTATTCCTGATTGGCTGATTAAAAGGCCTAACCCTGGGCAAAACTGAAAGAGGTAGGTGTGGCCAAAGTTCTCTAGCTTGGAGAAGAGAGGATCTTGAGAGGAATAAGGATAGGTATCAGAGGAGGAAAGAAGAAAGGAGAAATGATGGGTTAGCCTGAAGAAGAGACATGGTCTATCAGCATGGATGGAGGAAAGTAGCCAAGAACAAGCAAGTATTTATGGAATTATGGACGGGAGGAAGCCGGATAGAAATGATTAAAGCAGATGGCATGGGATAGAGGCTGGGAGGTAATGGAAGGTACAGTAGGAGGTAATGTCTGCCATGTCCCAGGTGAAATAAGGCTATTCTAAAATCCATCAGGTGTCTGCATCCTTCCTGATTGTGAAAGTGGGTTAGATAATTCCGCCGTAGTAATTATAGGTATACTGATAACGTTCTTTAAGCCATCCTGTTAAATTAACAGCAAAAATACACATTATTTTCAGCTTTGCTTTTATTTTCTCCTCACAACATAAAATGGATATCTTTAATCATCAAATATAGACTTACTTTCATTTCTTTTTAATAGCTACATAATATTTCCTTCACTTTATGTACCAAATTCTAATTAATATTTGTTTATAAACTATTGCCTCAAAACTACATTGTACATTCCTTGTAAGTTATATTAATATTTCTTTAGGGAAAGTTATAATAAGAGTGATTATCATTATATGTGTTACACCATTATAAAGTTTGATAGAAATTTGCCAAGTGTGTAATATATTAATAATCCTATCATACTGGTGCAAAAATATCCACTTATTATGCCTTTATTGGAATCAGATATTATAACTCTTGCTTATTTAAATCTAGCAGTCAAATTATCTATATATTGACTTAGAATATAGTTTATAGTTCATGAGTATGAACACATATGTACATATACACGTATATGAAGTTCAATCTTTATGAAGACTACTGTACAGAATGGCTGTTGAGTGGAACATAAATGTCAGGATCATGAACATTACAAAGAACATGCTATGCTAGGTAACGCTGTTTCTTCTCACAGTCCAGCTGATGAAAGAAAACAAATAAAGATAATAACACAAGGCAGAAGGTACAGTGCCTGACAAGGGAAACACCACGTGAAAAGGCAGCGGTGACTATACGGTAGAATGCACACTCTGGAGAGGAGGACACGAACAGTGCTATGGGGAATGAATGGGACCTGCAGGGCACGGGACAGCAAAGGATGGTTCTGGTACTCATGCTGGGTCACATGACTCAGAATAAAAGATTAAGTAGGTTCAGACTTTCCCTGCAAACCTCTCACTGTATACCCCCAACTGGCATCAAACTTACAGAGGTCTGCCTACTAAGTGTTGGGTGTAATTTTATCACCAAGTTATCATTGCCATGTTCTTTGCTTGTTCCCACTCTCCTCACTCCTCCAGGAGGGGCAGATGATGGCCGTTTTTACTGCTGAATCTCTAGAACTGAACAGAACCAGAGACTGTCTGTGAGCTTGCTGAAGAAATGCTATGCCGAGGTCACTCTGAGGGATGAGAAACATTAGAGTCCGAGTTTGACAGGAAACTGGATAAAATGAGGGGAAGACAGATGAAGTGTCATGCTTTTTATGAAGTTTCATTTGGCTTTGGTATGCATAACAAACTGATCTGGTGGCTAAACTAGAAAGTCAAGAAGATGGGGTCAAGGAAACTAGTTTGAGGATGGATAGACAGAAAATCTACACAAGGGCAAAAAGTCTTAGTGAGTAACAAGAGTCAGTGTAAGTAAGCTTGGGATGTATGCTTCCTTCATTTGCATGCTGATCAGCCATTTCTTCCCCATTTGAGACAAATACTGCTATTACCCAGCTTTTTAACATTAGAGAAGTGGGACACTGAAGGGTTAAGTAACTCATTCACAGTCACACTGCTAGTAAGTGATCCAGTGGTCAGTTATTACTTCTTTTGTGTCAGTAAGAGCAATGAGATTTCTCTCATGTTCCAGAAAGAGCCTTGGACTATGTTAAGGGAGGGAGTAAGCATGGTCACATAAATACTGCACATACATATTCATGTCCAAACCCTGGTATTCCCAAGGAAAAATAAATTGATCAAGTATGTGCTAGGTCAGTGTTTTCATGACCAATTAATGGATCATGAAATCAATTTAGGGAGTCATGATCAGCATTTTAAAAAGAAATGAGATAGTCAACATAAAGAAGAAAAGAAAACATTAAAGGGAATCATTCACAGTATTGTTTCCTGAGAGCTATGGGTGCCTGAACTGGAAAAGTGTACTAAAGGTTAGGTAGCTGTGTCAGGCTATTTTTTGTCACTCTTAGGAATGACTGAGAGCCAGGTATTTGAGAAGGGGCACAGGATAAGAATAGAAAACCACAATAGACTTTCAGGCTTGGCTTTAAGAAGGTATAAATCTAAACACAACTCCCACAACTTAGAATTCAACTTCCTCCTTGGCTGCCAGAGGCAGCAATGTCTGCATCCCAGCAGCATCAGGGAGGTCCCACCATTACCATATACCGCCTCCTCCTGGTGCTGTTTCTATTCTCAATGCAGAGCCAGGACTTGACCCAACATGTATACCTGAAGCTCCATCCTCCATCCCTGCATCAACTGGCAAATCAGGGAACTGATTGTTTTTGCTACATTTAGGCAAGGGCCAGTTGCAGGTCCAAAAACTTTCTGCATTTCACTGTGTGTATTAAAAACTGAAAGGTGTAACACACCATTTCAGTAAAATCTGTATTCTAGCCACTCTGTAAATCCCAAAGACAAATTCCTAGGCCAGAGCCATGGTTTAAGTCCTTGGAAGAAGTGGCTAGAATTCAGAAAAGCTAGAATCCACAGTTGCGCAGAAAAGGCTCTTTGCTTTTCCAACAAGTTTGTTTGTGAAGAGGAAAAAAAAAAAAAACCATAAAAGGAATTTCACTTTCCCATGGATTCCTGTAGCCTCTCTAAATGTGAAACCTGGCAGGTACCATGAGAATTCTTAGCCCTAAGTGTGACCTCACAAATACTCAAGAAGTAATAGAAGCCTGGAGAGGTTAAGTGGGAAAGCCAAAAGTCACATAAATGATGAGTAGTGAGTTCCAAAGAACAATAGTTAGCCAATGTGCATGTCCTTAGATGAAGTTTATCACAGTTTATTCATGAAATGTTAAAATGGTATATATTTAGGGTCAAAGAGGAATGGCTTTGAGGATTTTGCTTTGTGTTTTGAAAGTTGGTAGATGTGGGAGGTCTGACCTGACCTGGGCTATGAATCTTGACTAAGCCTTAACTGATGCCTGTAGTCTCAGATTTAAGCAATAGACCTCGACCCAAGTTCCAAAGCTCTGCATGAGATATCTCACACACCTTCAAAAATATAAGGTTCCACTTCAATAGGAAGATCTTTTTATTTTCCCCTTTCTCTGCATAGCTTCTTTTTAAGGCAAGTTCTTTCACTGATTCTAGTGCTGACAAATGCGGTACTCACTAACTATACATACTGAAAGCAATGCTCATTTTTAAGACACCATTTTAGCAAACTTATCTGTCCCTCAGGTTTAATAAAGTATTTTAAAATCCAAAATTGGGGTGTCCAAGTTGGTGGCACCAAACACAAACCATGTCTGATCAGCAGGTCACCAATGACTTCACAGCTACCTAAGGACTGAATTGAACTGAGAACTACAAAACACTAGTGCTGGTGATCCCCAGGTGACAGGGGTCAACACTGTGTAGAACATTGGATGGTCTGGCCTGGGGACACCCAGCTAATCCACAAAAAAGTCCCTCGGTCCCTGCATGCCTGTGTGAAGTCTCCAAAGTCTAGCCACTTGCCTACCCTGTCCAATGGGTATCAGACTGAATTGGAGTCTACAAAACACTGGTGTCTGGGTTTGCTAGCCCAGAGGACACCCCACAGTCTGCAACACAAGTGGATCCGACCTCAGGTCATACGGACAACCCATAGAAAGTTCCCAAGTCCATGCAGGGCATGGACACAGGCAGGGCGCATAGCATCTGAGCTCTCTGTATGCAAAGGAACTGTGGACTATAAAAATACCAGTGTCTGTGTCTTCTAGCACATAGGAGTCCCCACAGTCTGGAACACAAGTAGATCTGACCTCAGATCACCCAGCCCATCCAAGAAACGTACCCAGGTCCGCACAGGGACAGACATGACCTCCAATGGGTAGTCACACACCTTGCTGGGTGACCAGCAGCTGTACTCTGTGTCTCAGAAGAAAGTGAGGGATACAAAACACCAGTGTCTGAGTCTTGTAGCACAGAGGAGTCCCCACAGTCTGGAACACAAGTGGATCTGATGTCGGGTTACCCAGTTGGTCCACCTGCCTGATCCACCTGAAGAGTTCCCCGATCCACACAGGTGAGGGGTCTCAACCTATAGCTATTCACCTAGGAGCTGCTCTTAATGCCCAGTGAAGGACACCAGCAACTATCACACAATGCCAACGATAGCAAGATGGGTAAAGGCTAGTGTAAAAACAATGAAAGCCAAAATATTACGGCTTGTGCATAACTCAGTTATCCCAAAGAGATCAGCCTTGGAAACTCTAACACATATGAAACACAAGAAAATGGCCTAAATCTATCCTAATGAAGATGATAATGGTGGAAGTAAATACAGAAAAATATAGCCAAACAGGCGGAGGTCCTCAGAGAGGCCATGACAGAGGCCTATAGAGAGGAAATAAAGAAATTACTGGAAGAAATTCAGGAAAATGTCAACAATCAGGTGCAGAAAGTCAATGAAATGGTTCAATATCTGAAGATGAAAATGGAAACAATAATAAAAGCACAAATTGATAAAATTCTGGAAATGGATAACTTAGAGAAGAAACAGGAATGGTAAAGATCAGCATCATCAACAGAATATAAGAGATGGAGGAAAGACGCTCAGGTGTAAAAGATACAATGGAAGAATTTGATGCAACCATTAAAGAAAATGCTAAACCTAAAAAATTCCTGACACAAGACATCTAAGAAATCAAGGACCCCATGAAAAGAGAAAGTCTAAGAATAATAGGAATTGAGGAAAGAAAAGAAGCTAGCTCTAAGACCCAGGAAATATTTTCGATAAAATCATACAAGAGGCCTACAGAACACCAAATAGAGTAGACGAAAAAAGAAAATCCTCTCACCACATAATAGTCAAAACTATAAATATACAGAACAAAGAAAAAAATATTAAAAGCGGCAAGGGGAAAAGGCCAAGTAAAATACAACTGCAAACCTAACAGAATCATGCCTGACTTTTCGCCAGAGACCATAAAAGGCAGAAGGGCCAGGGAAGATGTCTTGCAAGACTGTAGATGCCAGTCCAGACTACTATACCCAGAAAAAGATTTAATGACCACAGATAGAGAAAACAAGATATTTCACGACAAAAACAAATTTAGACAGTACTTATACACAAATCCAGCTCTACAAAAGATACTAGAAGTAGAACTCCAACCCAAGGAGGCTAACTACACCCAGGAAAACACAGGAAACAAAACAAAAGAAAATCAAGACAAAGACACAAAGACACTACCACAACCAACATCAAAAGGAGCTAACAGTCACTAGTCATTGTTTGCTCTCAACATCAATGCTCTCAACTCTACAATGAAGAGACACAGACTAACATAATGGATGTGTAAACAAGACCCAACATTCTGCTGCATACAAGAAACATACGTCAGGCACAAAGATAGACATTACCTGAGAGTAAAGGGATGGAAGATGGTCTTCTAAGCGAACAGATACAAGAAGCATGCTGGAGTAGCCATTCTACTATCTAATAAAACAGACTTTCAATCAGAATAAATCAAAAGAGATGAGGAAGGACACTTCATACTCATCAAAGGAAACTCAGTCAAGATGACATCACAATTCTGAACACCTATGCCCTAAATACAAGGGGACCCAGATTTGTAAAAGAAACATTAATAAAACTTATACCACACATTGATACCCACCCATTAATATTGGGAGACTCCAACAGCCCCATCTCACCAAAGGATAGGGTAATGAAACAGAAGCTAAACTGATAAGTAATGACACTAACAGATGTCATGAATCAAATGGACCTAACAAATACCTATAGAACTTTTTGCCCATACACAAAAGATTATACCTTTTTCTCAGCACCTCATGGAACCGTCTCCAAAACTGACCATGCATTAGGTCACAAAGCAAGCATTAACAGATACAAGAAGATGGAAATAATACCTTACATCCAGTTAGACCACTATGGACTAAAGCTGGACCTCAAGAACAATAGCAATAACAAAAAGCCTACACAAATATGGAAACTGAAACAATGTATTACTCAATGATAACTTGGTTAGAGAATAAAAAATAGAGACTTTCTAAAATTCAATGTAAATGAAGGTACAACATACTCAAATTTATGGAAAACAATGAAATCAGTGCTAAGAGGAAGGTTCATAGTACCAAGTGCCTTCTAAAGAGATTGGAAACCACATCTGAAAGTCTTAGGAAAAAAAAAAGAAGCAGACACACCCAAAAGGAGTGCTAAACATAATCAAACTCAGGGCTGAAATCAATAAATTAGATACAAAGAGAACAATTCAAAGAATCAATGAAACCAAGAGCTGGTTCTTTTGAGAAAAGCAACAAGCTAGACAAACCCTTAGCCAAACTAACTAAAATGCAGAGATACTATCCAGTTCAACAAAATCAGAAATGAAAAGGGAGACATAACAATAGAAACTGAGGGAATCCAGATAATCATTAGATTTTTACTTCAAAAGCCTATATGCCAGAAAATTTGATAATCTAAACATAATGGACAATTTTCTTGATAGTTTCCACTTACCTATGTTGAATCAAGATCAAGTAAACAAATTAAGTAGTCCTATATCTCCTGTGGAAATAGAAGCAGTCACCAAAAGTCTTTCAAGAAAAAAAAAAAAAAAAAAAAAAAAAAAAAAAAAAAAAAAAGCTCTGGGCCAGATGGTTTCTGCACAGAATTCTACCAGACCTTCAAAGGAGAACTAATACCAATATTCTTCAAACTATTCCACAAGATAGAAATGGAAAAAACATTACTAAACTCACTCTATGAGGCCACAGTCACCTTGATACTTAAACTACTCAAAGGCCCAACAAAGAGAATTTCAGACCAATTTCTCTTATGAACATTGATGCAAAAATACTCAATAAAATACTCTCAAATGAAATTGAAGAACACATCAAAGATGACTAAGTAGACTTCATTCCAGGCATGTAGGGTTGGTGCAATATACAGAAATCCATTAATGTAATCCACCATATACACAAAGAAGAAAACCACATGGTCATCTCCTTGGATGCTGAAAAAGCATGTGATAAACTCCAACATCCATTCATGTTTAAAGTCTTGGAGAGATCAAGGATACAAGGCATATACCTAAACATAACAAAGGCCATATACAGCAAGCTGATAGCCAACATCAAATTAAAGGGAGAGAAACTCAAAGAAATTCCAGTAAAATCAGGGACTAGACAAGGCTTCCTACTCTCATCATATCTATTCAATATAATACTTGAAGTCCTAGCGAAAGCAATAAGACAATAAAGGGAGATCAATGGAATCCACATAGGAAAGGAAGAAGTCAAAGTATCGCTATTCTCAGATGATATAATAGTGTACATAAATGACCCCCAAAATTCCAGCAGATAACTCCTCCAGCTGATAAACACCTTCAGCAATGTGGTCCAATACAAGATGAATTCAAATAAATCAGTGGCCCTCCTGTATACAAATGACAATCGGGCTCACAAAGAAATTATATAAACTACACTTTTCACAATAGCCACAAATAATATAAAGTATCTTGGTGTAACTCTAACTAACCAAGTGAAATACTTGTATATATATATAAAAAAAACTTTAAGTCTCTAAAAAAAGAAATTGAAGAAGATATCAGAGGATGGAAAAATCTCCCATGTTCATGGATCAGGAGAATCAACATAGAAAAATGGCCATCTTACCAAAAGCAATCTACAGATTCAATGCAATACCTATCAAAATACCCACACAATTTTTTACAGACCTTGAAAAATCAATTATCAACTTGATATGGAGAAACAAACAAACAAACAAACAAACAAACCCAGAATAGCTAAATCAATGATATACAATAAAAGATCTTCCAGAGGAACCTTCATCCCTGATCTCAAGCTGATATAGGACTACAGTATAAATACAGCATAGAAATAAGCTGGTTGATCAATGGAATCTATTTGAAGTCCCAGAAATAAACCCATACAACTATGGACACTTGATTTTTGACAAAGAAGCCAAATCCATACAATGGAAAAAGATAGCATCTTCAACAAATGGTGATGGTCTAAACAGATGTCTACATGTAGAAAAAGGCAAATAGATCCATATTTATCACCCTGCACAAAACAAGTCCAAGTAGATTAAAGACCTCAACATAAAACCATACACACTAAATGTGTTAGAAGAAAAAGGGGGGCATAGGCTTGAAATCATTGGCATAGGAGGCAACTTCCTGAAGAGAACACCAATACCTCAGGTTCAAGATCAACAATTAATAAATGGGGCCTCATGAAACCAAAAAGTTTCTGTAAGACAAAGGACACTGTTAACAAAAGAAAACGACAGCCTACACTGAGAGAAGATCTTCACCGACTCCAAATCTAACAAAGGGCTAATATCCAAACTATATAAAGAACTCAAGAAATTAAACACCACCAAACCAAATAACCCAATTAAAATATGGGGTACAGAGCTAAACAAAGAACTCTCAATGGAGGAATACTGAATGGCCGAGAAACACTTAAAGAAATGCTCAATGTCATCTGGGAAATGCAAATGCAAATCAAAAGTATTCTGAGATTCAATCTTATACCCATCAGAATAGCTAAGATCAACAACTCAAGTGACAGCACATGCTTGCAAGGATGTGAGGAAAGGGAAAGAGTCTTTCAGTGCTGGTTGGAGTGCAAACTTGTACAACCATGTTGGAAATCAATCTGGCGCTTTCTTAGAAAATTGGGAATACTGCAACCTCAAGACCCAGTCATACCACTTCTGGGCATATACCCGAAAGAGCCTCCACCACACAACAAGGATATTTGTTCAACTATGTTCATCACAGCTTTATTCATAATAGTCAGAATCTAGAAACAACCTAGATGTCCCTCAATAGAACAATGAGATACTAGTCACCTATCAAAAACAAGGAAATCTTGAAATTTGCAGGTAAATGGATAGAACTAGAAAAGATCATCCTGAGTGAGGTAACCTAGACTCAGAAAGACATGCATGGTATATACACAATTATAAATGGATATTAGCCCAACATAGATGTCTTCTGTGAGACTCCACCAAGTGGGGGATCTGCACTGATGCTGGGTCTTGCTTTTGGATTCTTGGCAGAGTTGGGACAGTAGTATGGAAGAATGGAAGGATGAAAGGACCTAGAGGGTTCAAAAGTCCTACAAGGAGACCATCAAGGCCAGTGCATCTGGACCCAGGGGCTCCTGCACAAATTGTTGCACCAGGCAAGGACAATCCATGCAGTAAATCTAGACCCCTTGTTTAGACCTAGGCAATGGACAGCTCATTCTCCATAGTTGTGGAGGGGAATGGGGACTGCCTCTGACATGAACTCTGGTGACTCCAATCTGATCACTTCCGCTTGGTGGGGAGGCACAGCAGGCACACGAAGGAAGGGGAATCAGGCTATCTAGATGAGACCTGATAGGCTGTGGTCATATGGTGGGGGAGGAAGGCCCCTTCTGTCAGAGGTCTAGGGGAAGGGAATAGGGAAGATGAAGGAGGAAGAGTGGGAATGGGAAGATACAAGGGAGGGAATAACAATCAGGATGTAATCTAAATAAATTATAAAACATTAAAATTTAAAAGATCCAAAATTTATCCCTAAAACTTAAAACTACACCCAAATTATGTTTGAAGATCTGTATCTAAAAAACAACTTTTGAAAATGAGGAAGATTAAAATAAATGTAGGTATGTTAGTAGAATAGATGCCAAAAACCTTCCAATCAGCCTACAAATGTAAAGGAAGGTACTTGTGCTTCTACATAGTGATTGTTGCTAAGTCCCAGCACTGTTAAAACACAGGTAATAATGGGTGGCTATGTCCTTTCAAGTCAAATATATCACCACTTAAGTGTTGACAAACATTTACTTTTCTGACACATAAAACAGACAGACACAGACAGACACAGACACACACACACACACACACACACACACAGTTTCAGCTTCTAAAACTGATGATTTTTTTAAGAGTTAAAAAAGGAAGAAGGAAAGTTTTATGCTTTATTCTATGTTGAATGTTTTTATTCAGCTGCATGCAAAGTTTTTAAAGGCTCCTCTGCTGTTATCTATAATTTGAAAGATGCCTGGCAATCAAACCAAGGAAGATAATAGGAACAGGGCTGAGGCATCTTCTCTATAGGACAGAGCTGCCACCAAAGAAACAAATTCAGCTTCTGAGCAAGATTCACTGGGGACAGGCAAGTAGGTCATACTAATAGGATGTGGTAGCCCCAACTTCCTTACCCTTGAGGTCTAGTACAGGATCTATCAACAGGGCCTGTCTATAAGGCCAGCCTTCCTCTACATTCAAAGCAGGTATGTCTGGATCAGGAGGGAGGCCTGAAAATTCAGCTCTGATAGACTAGAGCAAGTGAAGTTAATGAAGTGCAAAATACAAGAGGCATACAGGTAACGATGAAATAGGACTTGGGTCCCAGACTGTGATTACATACTGGCTACACCACAGTGTGGTCGTGACATCAGGCACATTACATCACTTCTCTGTGCTGTAGGCTACAGCGTCTGAGTGCTGTGTATTATACAGATACAAGAAGTGAGTTTTTTGAAGATTAAACAAGCCAGTAAATGTTACATCTCCAGGACAACTCCTCACACACAGGAATCATGGTACCATAAAGTCCTAGAATGGTAAGGTGTATGTTAAACTGATATCCCTTTTTAAATTTTGAGACAGGGTTTCTCTGTGTAACCTTGACTGTCCTGGACTTGTTTGTAGACCAGGCTGGCCTTAAACTCAGAGATCCGCCTGCCTCTGCCTACCCGAGTGCTGGGATTACAGGTGTGCCACTGCGCTTGGCTTTACACTGACATCCTTGAAGGATGCAGCCAGCCTTTAGGGGATTCTGGAACATTGTCACATGTTCTGATTTTTCAGGAAAAGCAAATATTCAGATTTTAATGTGGAATGCCATGGTTTTTAAATGTTGGGAACTAATTCAGATATGGTTATTTTTAAAGAATTGTGTGGCCCAATTGGAGGGGGAAATCTGTGCACTGTTAGTATCCCAAGAGGTATATCTTAATATAATGGCCAATCAACCTTCAACTACCACTTTGGGACCCCTAGCCCTTTCCTTGGTTTCTTTTCACATAGTTCCACCCCCTGGCAGACAGTGTGCTTGGTCATTCCTCTGTCTTTGTTCCAACTATCAGGTAACAATGAAGCTTCTTGGGAGTAATCATTTTGGGGCTTTTCTGTTTCTTAAGCTGGAGTTGGAGTCATTTTCTCATTCCAGCCGACTCATCACACAAAGATAGGAAATAAAGGTCTATCTGCTAGATACTAGAATGAATGCATACTTTTCTAGAGGGAGATTAAGAGACTTTGATTTGAGAAGAATCAGGCTGAGTGAAATGTGTAAGAAGTATGTTGCTACCCTGTCCAAGGATCGTCCTGAACTTTTAAAACCATACCAGTGCCCCTGAAGAACATGGCTTACAGTAGCAAAACAACTTCTCTCTCTGCAGCAGGTTTGACAAGCTGAATCCCTGCGTATCACCACAGTTGAATTTCTACTGGAATTCACTCCAAGATTACACTTAGTATTATATGTAGGCAATACCAAAGACAGTCATTTTCTAATAATGGTCCAACGTGTCCTTGTTAGCTACAATGATTCAACACCACAGGGAGCAGTACTTTAATTTTTTTCTACATCACAGGAAGGAAGACTATAAAAATTCATATATAATGATGTTATTTAAGATAAATTAATTGGCTACCTGGTAATCAAACCCATAAAACAATAAAATTTAAAACACATTTTGAAATATTAAAAAACTTTTCTTAAAAGTTCCACTTACCCATTCTACACAGTTGAAAAAAAGAAAAGCCCAATGTTTTGCCACTTTAAACTGAACCCATGAATTTCCAATGATATACTGAGAAGAAAGTCTGACAACGAAAAAGAGTCCTTAGACTATGGTGTTAAGTATAATCATGTAATTTGTAATAATGCCTCCGGTCAGGGTGAAAGCTACAGTGGATGTCTACAGATAACAATTGTAAAATTTGAAGCCAACCAAGCAGCCCAAAGATCAACTTGTGATCTTTCTGATTCAGTCTCCTAAGTATCTGGGATTGCAGACCTGTATCAAACAGTGCAGCTTATGCTGACAAATAGAAAATTCTTTTCTTTAGTTATAAAATTGAACAGGGTTCTAGGGTCTTAATAAATTACTAATTGGACCTACTCTGAGGCACTGTAATTTCCTCAGCAAATTTTTGAGCTCAGAAGAGCTCTATATAATATCTTCACTTCATTTACCTTGTATGTCTTACAACAACATTTCACCTCATCTTCCACTTTCTTTTCCCTCCCTTCTAGTCATCCATTCTATTCCAAGTGACAATGCCCCAGGAAGACCGATTCCTTGTTCTTGGTAAGGAAGGCAAACAAATATAATTGAAAAAGAAAACACTTTCAAAAACAAACAATGCTACTCTAACTGGATGTCTGCATGTCAGAAATGCAAATAGATCCATATTTATCATCCTGCACAAAACTCAAATCCAAGTGGATCCAAGATGTCAACATTAAAGCAGACACACTAAAACTGAAAGAAGAGAAAAAGGGAGAATAGCTGTGAATTCATTGGCATAGAAGACAGCTTCCTGTACAGAGAACACCAATAGCTAAGGCACCAAGATCAACAATTAATAAACGGGACTTCATGAAACCAAAAAGCTTCCGTAAGGAAAAGGACACTATCAAAAGTAAAAAATGGCAGCCTACAGAATGGAAAAAGATTTCCCCAACTCAACATCTGGAAGAGGACTAATAATATCCAAAATATATCAAGAATGTAAGCCAGACATCAACAGTAAAAATAATCCAATTAAAAATTGGGTACAGCTCTAAACAGAATTCTCAGCAGAAAAAATTCAAATAGGTGAGATACATTTAAGAAACCTTTAACAACAACAACAACAGAAACCTTTAACATCCTTATCCATCAGGGAGAAACAAATCAACTATGAGATTTCATCTTACACCTGTCAGAATGGCTAAGATCAATTACACAAATGATGGCTCATGATGTGGAGGTTGTGGAGCAAGAGAAACACTCCTTCGTTACGATGGGAGTGCAAACATGAACAACCACTATGAAAGCCAATAGAGCATTTCCTCAGAAAACTGGGACTTGATCTACCTCAAGACGCAGTTATACCCAAAAGATGTTCTATATACCACAAGGACACTTGCTCAACTATGTTCCTAGCAGTTTTATTCACAATAGCCAGAAACTGGAAACAATCTAAAAGTCCCTCAACCAAAGAATGGATAAGAGGTATTACTCGTATGTATGTATGTATGCAGAAGGAGACAGGAGCACTGCATCTGGGTCCTTCTGTTCCGAGAGGCCAGTTTCACTGTCATTCTCAGACCTTTCCAGATATTGGTTGCTTTGGGTGGTGTCATCACCAACTTTTTCAGAAGACAGACCTGGGGGAATCATCTTGGGGGCCTAAATGTGTGTGGTGGTGACTTCACTTCTGATGCACTTCAGGTTTGTGACTTTAATCGTGTTGAGGTTTAACTTGAGTGAAACGGTGAGCCGGACGGTGTTGGAAGAACCCTGGTTCTGAACAGCAATGGGAAGTTGCATAGTAGCCTCCTTGAAGACGAAAGTCGCTATCTCATGTGTTTATACGTTCTGCTTTGGCCTCCTTTTCTGGCAATTACTTGGCCTAGTCCCTATGTCTATATTATCTGCTTCCACCCATCCCTTGAGCCTCAGCTCAAAGAATCTTCATCTTCTCCTAGAAGACTTAGGAGTTCCTTTCGATTCAGTTGTATAAAGGAACACAGACTAATTCATAAGGATAAGGAAAAGATAGCATAATTCATCTTTGTATCAGAATATTTAGTATGCCATCTGGCATACTGTGCTAGCCTCATGAATATTTGTTAAAGGAAAACTGAGTTATGAGGCTTTAGAAGAAAAAAATGGATAGTTTAGGGGTGGATATAAAACTTGAATTTGATTTCTTTCTGTTGCCAAAGTCTTCCATTATTAATCCATCAGCTAATCAACTCATTTTCTCACTCTACTCAACCTTCAGTGTGATTCCAGTAAAGGTGGAATGAATCCAGACTCACCACCATAACAAAGATGTGTTCAACTCACCAGCTGGCCTCTCCTGTTCTTACCTGGCTTATTTCCATTCTTAGAACAGATTATTCATTACTGTTTCTGCCAGGAATACTCTTCTCTCTAATATTTGTTTCTTCCTGTCATTTAGTATCAGCTAAACAGATTCTCATAGAAGATGTATCTTATAACATTGAATCAGACTTTTCTCATTATCCTCTTTATTTCTTTTATAGGTCTTTGGAGCATCTGAAATAATTTAAACTCATTCTAAGGCTCTATCACCAGGATATGGCTTTTATTCACCATTCGGTGCCTTCTCATTGTAATTTCTACCTTTTATTACCAGTTCCCAAGAAATACTAAAATAATCCAACCTAACTTTGTGATCCAGAGGATCTTGTTTCTTTGGGGTGAAAAAACACACCCAAAACACTCTAGAGTCCAATGATAGATAGATATCATAGAAACATATGGTTTTTATAGCTAAAGTATAGTCTAATCTATGCTTCTCAATCAAACACAAGGCTGAAACCACTATTAGTTGGATCCAGATAGTCTCAAGATCATACCTTTTTCCACAATCACAATTTGCAATCTCCTCTGGTAGGCAAGAGCTATTTTGCTAGGCTATAATTTTTACATCACTTGCAAACAAATACCTCTGCATGACTAAATTGTATGACTTGTCTTTAAGAAAACAAAATTATTGAAAATTAAGCTTTCAAAAATACTGTGGGCTTGACTCTAAAAATACTGTTAATGTCGAAGTACATAAACAGAAACAAATTAACAATTACCATTTCACAACTTTCAAAATGTTTATAAACATAAGCTTATTTCTCTCCAAAAATAAAAGTACTAAAGCTTTTCATTTTAATAACAATTAAGAAACTTTATGGTAACTTATTACTGAAAAATAACTTTACAGAGTCATCACCATAAAAAGTAATATTATTTTACTGACATCTTTTTATAACCTTGAAGTTACAGTATTTTAAGTCATATCCTCATTAAGTATGACTATGATGGATTTAGTTAGTGGTATAATCTTGAAAAACAAGTCTAGAATAACTTAAAATCACTGATTTTATTTTTATAGGTGTGAGTTTAAGAACACAAAATATCTATCTTGTCTTGGCACTTTTTTCTATTTAGAATTAGTATTTTACAAGTTGCTTGATTTTCATCAAATGGGCACTGAATGGTCATGTTCATTATGATTTTTTTTTTTCCTGGGCAAAGCTACTGTTTGAACTGTTTCATCAATGTCTTCTCCCATTTTCTGTGAATTATTTCACTAACTAGATGATCAAAAATACAGATACACTTCTAGTTTGTGTAACCATGCATAAAAACATAGACTCACGTGATTGGTGGATCACCTGGTGAATGTTACAGAGTCACAGCGAATGACAGCAGCAATAATGAAGCAGAAACAGGTTAGCATCAGCTGTGCTTTTAAAGCTGTTTCTGAATAGTAACAGATAAGTATAGCTTGCTTTTGCTGTAAAGTTTTTTGAAATACTATGAAACTTTGATTACTAACTAGTGTTCTAGTGGGTAATCCACAAAATAAATATTTTTTCTGGTCAGGAACTATTGCTATACTTTTAAAAACATCTATTGTAGAATTTATAATTCCTTAAAAACAAAACTTCTTCAGGGAAGGGAACCAGTATGCCTTATTAATCTGAGTAACACATTCAAGTGCCATGGAAATTAACATCTAAACTCTGGATTCAGGGTGTGCCTAATGAAAACCAGGCAGAGAAGCTAATAGGAAATTTAACACAGGGCAAATGTCATTATTGTTGTAAGACGTATGCTATAATCAAAGCGCTTCTGAGTCCTGGCCAATGACCTTCAGTAATAATGCTTTGTTGACCTTATTTTAAAAATAATTTTTCATTACTAATTCAGTAAAAGAGCCCCCCTTTCAGTCATCAAGCACAAATAATGAAGACAAAATCAGCACCTGATTCTTTATTATAGGGCAAGAAGTAACACACACACACACACACACACACACACACACACACACACACACACACACACAAACCCTCAGAGTTGTTAAGGAAGACTCCTAGTCCAATGGCAGCATGAAATGGGAAAATAAAAAGCAAATACCTTTCATAGACAAAGGTGTATAGTTACTTATGGCAAGAAAAAAATAAAAGGCGATGTGGTTAAGCATTGGATAGATAGCATTCCTTCTATAAGTCCCACATTCTGCACAGCCCAGGGCACATGGTTGGGGCATTGAAACACAGACTGATTACAGTCTGTCTGAATGGAAAGAACAATTCTTTTACATTCTTATCATGTCATCACCATATCTGGAACATTACTCCTAGAGGCCAACTGTATGTTCAGATATAACATACAGTCCCTAGAGAAGTCCCTATGGTGGGATTTCACCTATGAGCCCAGCCTGTTCTTTCTCTACAAATGTTCTCATTTCCTAAGATGAGGGAATGAGATGAAAGGCATTCCTAGGCCCTTCTAGCTCTTTTTGAACTCTCACTGGCCAATTCAACTCTGCTGTTCCGGCCTAAACACCTTTTCAAGCCAACTATTTCGAACTGCCTTCTCTTGGCTTCGGACTGAATTCCTCTGCCTGGCCTCAAACTAATTCTGGCTCCTTCTCATTCTCTGGATCATTCTGTCTTTACCTCTGTCTAGCTTGTTCTCTCTGTCTCTGTTAAGAAAAACTTCTCATTTTCTCCTTCCCTGTGCTACTCTTACGTAGCCTCTCTTTCCTGTCCAGTTCTCATAAGAAGTGGGTGTATCCTATTTCTGACTCATTCTGTCAAATCTTTCTGATTCATTACTTTGTCTGCCCCTCCATTATATGTCACTTTCAAACATGGCTGCTTCCTTCTATAAACTAAACTTACCATCATTGTTTGGGATTAAGGATGTGTATTCAGGCTGTGGCTGCATTCCAGCCAGATCACATAGACCTAGAAGGTGTTTGGATGTGATCTCTTGCCAGAGCAGCCATGTTGCTGGATTAAATTTTCTCTACATCTTCTTCTCTGGTTAGGTATCCATAGAAACCTAAACTTGAGGAGAATTCAAGGAATATTCTCTCCACTTACTAGCATAAAAGTAGAAACTGACAAATAGAAATGCTTAAGCTAGTCTTTTATATGCATAATATTATATAGTTTATGTACTTTGAAGGACAAAAACCAAATTCTTACCAATTAAAACTGAAGGGGGGCTGTGGCAAATCTGTGCATACATACTTCCTATGAGTATTTAAATATGTCACCTGATGGAAAAGACACATCATGCTCCCAACAATCATCTGTACAATACCAGAGAATACAACCTCTGAAAAAAAGCCATTTGAAATAAAGCCTAGGATAGGTAAGTTGTTTGAGAAAGAGTGAGCAGGTAGCTCCAGTGAAAGGGCAATGACTTATATGTACTTTTATTTAGGTCCAAGATTACTTATAAGTGCTAACCCAACAATAAGCATAGTAGAAAGGCCTGAAAAGAGGCCAAAGCTACATGGTATGTTCTACATAGAGACATTCAAGTTCTTCAAAATTGTTTTTGAGACAGGTCCTTTGTATATCATCCATGATTGCTTCAAAATCGCTATGTATCACAGAGGGACCTCTAAGTGCAACCTTCTGCTTTGGTCTTCTAAGTACTGGAATTACAGGCAGGGATACAGGGATACCACACTAGCTCACACTAGCCCAAGTTTAAATTTTGACAAAGCAAAAACATCTAGGTGAACAACTGCTATTGCTTCATTTGCGTGGGATTTTGAGCAATACTTAAGTCAAAACTGTAAAATATGCTAGCAGAACATTAATTCCAAAAAGTGTTGAGTCAAGTCAATACAAAGTGAATACAAACAAAAAGCAAAAGTAACTTTAACTAGTATGAACAGCTGTGAAAAAGGTGAGCTGCTCTTTCTGGCCAACCCTCCACACTGACTCTGCACTTCGTTTTGCCTGGCTCTGTGCCCTATCAAGATGACTCAAATGGGCTGTAATTAATCTCCTTTGCCCTCTAGTTTCCCTTGGTTTCTGCATGCTGGGAACAAAAGAGGGAGTGTCCATTCTGCTAACTCCCCTGCACCTTCTGTCAAGTTGCAATACCCTAGTGGAATCTCTCTTCCCTAAGCATGGTTGGAAACTCTCTTGAGGCTCCTATGGTTCCTCAAGTTGCAAGTCTGGGATGCCATGTTTGGCATGAGGACTCTGATACACTGTTTAAAAGTATAAAAAGCTTTTTTGGTAAGATTTCTAAGACTATCAAATGAATTACAAATATCAAAAGGAGAACATAATATAATACTACATACATTACTCAAGACTGTAGAAAGGCATATAGATGAATTAGAGTGTAGTCCCAGGTATCAGAAAACTATAGCCTAAAAAAAAGGGGATAAGGAGAACAAAAAGACAGAGAAGCACACTCACAATGTGCAATTTCTCAAGCTTAAAGGGAGGGTGGGGTCTGTTAAGTGCACTGGGTGCTAATATTAAAGGTGGAAGAGAATTTTCTGAATGAGGCAGCATCTGTGAATTCTTTGGAATTGCTTTTTCTGTATCTCCAAAAATTCAAAATACCTCTCCCTGTCCCTCCCTCCCTCCCTCCCTCCCCCCCTCCATTTTTAAACTAATAAAGCCAAGGGAAATGTGTAGCACTTTGTTTCTGCATTTTTACTTTCCTTTCTGTACTATATATTAGATATCATACTGACCAATAAAATGTTCACATAAAAACTTCCCTTCAGCTAGGAGATGAATGTAGGAACAGAACTAGAAATGTGGAGAATAATATAATACACCTAAATGTCTCCCCCACAAAGCTTTAAAGTAATATCAGCAGCAAAGTATTAAATTTAACTGATTTTTAGCATTTTGAAATGGTGTCCCCTAGTCTATTTATGTATTTGGGGGTATTTCAGTCAACTTAGCTTGTTGTAAAAGCATAATTTTGAAAACACATGAATTAAATTGTACACGTCCTCCCACCTTCAAAGTTTTGTTTTGTTTTTTAGAAACCATCTTTTACAAACATTGTGTATCTGCATGTATTTGGGACAATGTGATGGATATATGTGTTTGTGTGCATGTGACTAACATGGCTCATATGTCTACTGATGCATGTACAGAGGCCTCTGGGTATCTTCTAGCACTTTTCATTTTATCCCTTTGGAGAAGGGTCTCTTTTTGAATTTGGAGCATATTCTACCCACACAAACCAGTGGGCTGGCAGTCAGCAAGTCCCAGCTCCCAGGTGAATGAGATCATTCCTGGCTTGGCTTCTTAAATAAAGAGTAGAATCTGAACTCAGGTCTTCACTGTCATCATAGTTTTCATAACCATGGAGTCATCTCTCTAGTCCCTTTGTTAAGATTTGACTGCACAAAATAATTTTTAGTCCTAACAAAAATGCTTTTCTCTCTATAAATTATATCTCAAGCTCAGTATGTCAGAATCAAACTCTTTCCTCATCTGCTTTGGTAGAGCTGATGATCAAACCTAGGGTCTTGCATGCCAGTCCCATGCTGAGCTACTGTTGAGTTGCACTTTGAGTCTAACATTTATCATAGTTTTCCTTGTCTTTCAAGTCACTCAGATAAAAATAAGTTGTCATCTTTGACAGCTTTTTTTTTTTTTTTTTGTATTCTACAACCAATTCTTTAGCAAATTTTGTCTGTTCTACTTTAAAAATACATATAATTTGGCCACTTTCTACCAACATTATGTCTACCAGTCTGCCTAAGTGGTTTTATAGCTATTATTTTATTTAAAAATCATAACAATTGGTTTTTATCCATTCAACCACTGAGAAAAATGAAGTTTCAATGAGATAAAATAGCTTACAAAATGACATACATTGGAAACAAAACTGAGATTTGAATATAGCCTAGAAATTTTAAATTTTTTGTTCTTTCCTTATATTCTAGAATGAAAATCAGGTTTAAAGTGCTATAGAGATGGCTCAGGGCTTACGACCACTGACAGCTCTTCCAGAGAACCCAGGTTCAATTCCCAGTACTCACATGAGATCTCACCCACTCACATGGCAGCTCACAACCATTTACAACTTTAGTTCCAGAAGATCTGACTTCCTGTAAAGAGGGCATCAGGGAGGCATGTGGCAGAGACATATGAGAGTAAAACATCCATACACAAAATTTTAAAATTTCACTTTTAAAGCTTAATATTTGATGTTCTGCTTCTAAGAAATTCTTTCCTTTCTTCTAGTTTAGGACAACCTAATGTTTAATTGATTTGTTCTTCATAAACCTTTATAAGAAGGTATGTACACATGCATTCAAAACTCAAAACTCAAAACAAAACAAAACAACATGATAGTTATGTCATTCGTGGCAAATTTAGCCATGTCACAGCTTTGAAAAGAAATCCAATTAAAGAGTTGTTGGGTGGTGACTTGTAGGGAAAAAGATTATTTATCCCATTCCATTCTACATAGCCAGGAGCCAGACAGAGAAGCAGCTGGGTGCAAGGAAGCATTAGGGAGCTAAATCTAGGGTACCGCCAGGGAAGAAGGTGGCAGCTGGGAGTGGGGAGGGTTTCAGCATCCAACATTTAAAAGGATCCAAACAGGAAAATGCCAGCTGGAAGAAAGAGGGTGCTAGGCATCCAGTAACCTTCTGGTAAGACCAATTTTCTGTCTGGTATAATAGAAAACACACGCCACATGTTAAGTATCCCAGGTTTTGAAGTGTGTAGGGGTGCATTTTCCCAACAATTATCATTTTCATTCACCCTTCCCCCACAAATAAAGAAGGCACCAGTGAAGATGACCTGTTATTAATTCGGCACATTTTGACCTATGTCGACATCAGGATGGTTCTTCTGAGTAATAAAATAAAATAAAATGCCAAAGAGACCCTTAAACATTTTATATGTTCCCTAATTTAAGCTGGGAATATGTTGGTCCCTTAAGGTGATTCTGTTTTTTAAGGTTCTATCATTAAAAGAGTTGTGTGAATTAATTCCATTAATACACACAGGCATGCATGAGCACATACACTCACATAGACGCACAGCGAGTGAGATATATACTTCAAGCATATGTAGCATTTAAAGATTGTGGGTTTAAACTCTCAGTTGATCGGCTCCAGAGGCCTAATTTTGCAATCAGCTAAACCTACAGAACGTTTTCACCAAGTGCTGCAAATCAGCAAAATATTAAATGGATCTTGAAAAAATGATTATGAATCCACAGTTCTGTTTGACTGTATAATTCTATTTAAGATTAAAATTACTATCATAAAAGGCCACTTTCTGAATGTAATTCCACAAAAACATCATCACAAAAGCTTTTACTGCTATTTATGTCAGAATGTATTTTAAACAGTTCTAATCATTTACCTTTGTGGACACTTAATTAAAATTACAAAACCAATTTTAATCTGTAGTCCAATTAATATGCAAATATATGCAAATGTGGTAAATCAAGGTGGTGATTAAGTTAAGGACACTCTATTTCATGTCTGCTTTAAGTGTGAAAACAAACAATCTTTTTTGTAATTGTACTGATGGATTGTGATGTTTATAGGGTTAGTATGGGGTACAAATGTTTATGCATCAACATTATGCCAAAACAAAGATTTTATACTCTGGAGTGATTTAGCATCCAGCATACATTCAGAGGCAACAAAGTCATTTTGCAGTCATCTTGTGAATTAGAATAAGGTCAAAGCAAAGTTAAATTTCTATGTCATCCATTTGTATGGCTATTTAAAATTCAACAATCACTTTCTGATGTGTTAGGTAAGAGCCAAGAAGTCTCAAGAATGGCATATTATTACCCTTTATCATTCACTGTTTCTAATATACTGGTTTATCTTTGATACTATTACAGCAATCACTCTCTCATTAAGGTACAAAGATATTCAGCCTTTTTAGCCCCTCTTTTTTCACAAATTTTAAATACAGAGAGTACATCTAGAATCCAAGTGACCATCATAGCTTGCAGAAATGCACAACACATTCTCAGCATCAATTCTCTACATGTTCTCCCCTTCCTGCCTAGGAACTGATGACAATTTCCTGAGGAACTGGCTCCCAGAGCACTGTTGAAAAGGGTAAACATGCATATTTTGATGGGATTTCCTAAATTCATGGTAAATATGATGAGAATTTTTTTTCAAAATTTCCTTCCAAACAATATTTTCTCAATTGTCAAATAATCTGTTTTGATATATATGTGTTACAAAGATGAAGACAACATAGGCTTATTTTCTGAAAAGAAACAGCATAATCTTTGGCTTTGTAGTGGAGCTCAGCCAGTGGTAGAGAGCACATTTAGCACATATTAGGGCCCTAGGTTCAATCCCCAGACAAGGAAGCAACGGAAAGCAAGAAGACAAGGAGAGAGGAGTAGTGTGGGAGAGGAGAGGTCTCAAAGTTTTACTTCTAATGAATTATCTATTAACTATTACACACTTTTCAGCCAGAAACATTAAGAATAACAGACTGATCATACTGTTTTAGTGCAAATGTGATTATTTTCAATATTTGAAAGAGGACAGAACTACACATAAAAATGTTTAGGATGATTTTAAGAGGAGACTTGGGTATAGTACCTTTGGTTACTAGTATGTTACATTTCTAAAATATTCTTTTCAGCATTAAGCATTCATATACTGACAGGCAATTTCGGCAATGCAGCATCAATCATCAGCCTTACAGACTTCTCGCTGGACGTGTTTTCCTTTTGCAGTTGTATTATTTAAAATAATCTTTCCTACTAGTAATTGAAGATGTAGGCATCTATAGTTCCCATTTCACGTAAAAGTAGGGTGTGAAGCTGCAGCTGTCCTATCATTTTTGACACTCTAAATTTAAAAATACTGTCATTCTATGAAGATGGATAATTTAATAAAAAGCAATACACTTTAGAGTTATCTTTACTAAATCAGGTAATATATCCTTAATGTGCTTCTAGAAACTTCCTTCTCCCTCTCAATCTAATCTACAATTTCTATTTTAAAATTTTCGAAAATACCTAAACTTTCCAAGAATAAAGATACTAATAAGTGCTGACTGTAATTGCTGCATCTATTTTTCCTTTTCACTGTTCCACTGTTACTTTCATTATTTTGCATTGTATATATTCTTACAAACAAGTCACTCTCCTAAAATATTTTTAAATGAAATTCTATACAACAAACCATTAAGTTCATCTCTCTCTCTGAGTAGGTGTTTGGGGACTGTAATTTTCTAAATGTATCTAGTACCAACATATTCAATTATGATACAGTCTTCATGTGATGATGTACCTAAGACAGCAGTTTACATTTATATTAACAAACTCTATCTTCATTATGGTACAAGGACAAAGCAGGACTCTCTTCCCCAATTTAGATCCAACAGTGAAATACATAGCACAACGCAACATAAAATGAAATAAAAGGAGCATGAAATGCACTGCATTAAATATTAGAAAAATACAGCAAGTGCAAAACTGCAGAACCAGCAGCATACAGAACTGTGTTAAAACAATGGGCCACCTCATTGAGAGCAATGAAAATAGCTTGGAAGTTAGATAATCAATGAATTAAAGTTAGTCGTTTTAAAAAATGCAATCTTACACATGATTTTTCTTAAAATTTCCTCATTTTCTAAAATTAATTTAGTTCAGCATTACACAATGTCAACTGTATTATAATCTAAAAATTATGATAACCAATATATTGGAAACTCTGAGTGAAAGAGACAACTCCTCTGCTTGAGTTCTCCTTGGAATATGTCACAAAACTGTATTAAAGAGTAAACAGAATCCCAACATGACGCTGGAAAACAAAGCATTAATGAATAGGAACACAGATCAAAATATCATCTAATTAAGAGGCTGGCATGGTGGACTATTCTGCTGGCTTTATGTAACAAAAGAAGGCTGCTATTACAAGATTTTGAGGAAGTCCTGAGCTTTACATCATACATTGTACCTAATAGTAGGCATAGAAGAAAAGGTTTAAAATATTCTTAATGAAACAAACAAAACATTAAAACAGAACTTAAAACTTGTTGTATTTACAAAGTTTATTAAATACATTGAAACCATTTTTACATTCACTTTTAGATAATAGAAACAAAATCTTGAAACTTCTTAACTCTTGAATGAGGACAAATTTTAGGAAGAAAAACAGTGTCAATTTTTGATAATCATTATATAAAAGTGCTCATTTTGAAAAAATAACCCTGCATTGCTATATAAATGGTATGGCTAATTACTTACAAATAATCCCAGTTGTGTTTAAGCACACCACACGGAGTTTCTAATTTCAAACCACAATCCTCTTTCAGACTGGACAGATGGCTTCAGAAAAGGGTAAAGTTTACAGAAATGGATTCTTGCTTTTCTTTTCATGTAGTTTACTGATAGTTGTGCCTAAATAAACTGATTTGACCTTGGGAATGTCTCACATTCCTTAGAGCAGTCTTTTTGAATAATTACCAAAACCTACACATCTGAGATGATGTTGGACATCCTCCCAGAAAAGCCTTCATCCTAATGGCCACCTAGGGGGACTGAAAGGCCCTGCATTTTCTCCAGATTTCCAGGAGGCTGAATGTTGCTGGTGCCAGCACCAGTCCTTGCTGGCCCTGTGTCTTGGGTGGTGCAAATTAAAATGAACCAATCACATAGGATAAGACGGCATTATCCTCAAGGCGTGGTTTCTTTTAACCAAATGAATCTTTTCAGAAATATATTACTCTTAAATTCCAGAAGTTCACAAAAAGGGAGAGACAGTGGAAAAACAGTGAGTGAGTAACTAGCCCTCTTGCAGTCAAGGATATGCAGCCAGCTCAGGAAGGAGAAGCCAGAAAAAGCCTTCGCATCTGTTTGCTATTCAAGACCCAACCCTAGAGTAAATCATCTCAGCGTCTACCAAATCTACAATTTCTACAACTAGTTTGTTTATTTTTTGCTCACACGAAATGCCATGCATCTAAAACCTCTGGGTCAGAGAGCAAGCAATCCAGAATGAGACTTCATCTTTACTTTGTTTATAGTTTTATCTGTAGAAAAAAGTCTCATGTCCAGAAGTGGGGGAACAGTTATAGTTCATATTTTCCTTGGAGCCTGTTCTTCTAAAGCCTTTGGTTTCATAGTACTATGTCCCAAAATAAAGTGGTCTCTGTGCGTATGAAAACCTACCTGGTAAAATAACAATCTTATTTTCTTATTAGCATAACAAAGTCTACATATTTTTAGCTAGTCAGGCAAACCTGAAGATTTATTTTAAAGTAGATGTAATTACTTATCTGTCATGTACTGATACTAAAGAGAGTTGAAGTGACTTGACTTTTCCAGGGCCGTTCAATTAGTTCTAACCCAGGCAGGGCAGCAGCAAAGCTGTTTAGAAGCTAATCAGGAATTGTTTTATTCCCCAGAAAGAAACTCTGTCCTTAAAATCTTCTCAGTAATCCACAACATGAGAGCAGACATGAAGGAGAGAACAGCTGCAAGTGTGGAGAAGGTTCCTCTAATTTTGTAGTCCTTAGCATACACATGGTAAGTGCGGAGACTGCTTTTCAGGTTGGACAAATTTTCATTAGCATTTGGAAAACATAAAGACAAGACTCCTAAGATCAGTGACGACAGACTATTTCATTAGGCCTACACAACTACTGGCTCCTATGGGGCTCCAATGGACTGGACTATCTAGGAGCAGACACACTAGGTTTCCTAGTGTTACTAGCTTACTCTGTGACATCTGCCTGCTTCTGCCTATATTCAGAAGAGGATGGGGCTGGGAATTTAGCTCAGTGGTAGAGTGCTTGCCTAGCATGTGCAAGGCCCATGATTTGGTTCTCAGCTCTGGGGAAGGAAAAAAAAAAGGAGCCATAACACTGAATTTCCTGAGTGAGATGTGAGATTGGGAGGGACAATCTTTATTTAATGCCAACAATAGCATATGTATAAATTATCTGATCTCTTTAAGTTAATTAAAAGTTGCAACTTAAAAACACAGACAATCTAAGTGGACACTTACAAATGTGACCCAGCACACCGGGTACAGTAAAAAGCAAGAATTATGAACTATGGCTTTTTAGAATGAAGAAGTGGTTACTTTCATAAACTGAATTTCACGGTATTTAAAACTAGCTTATTGGGGAAATAATATATTAAAAAATATTCCTCTGATACTAAAGAATCATATTCCAGCTCAAGTCACATGTAATAGGAACTCTGAATTAATGTCATGAGAATCATATTGTTTGTTATGTCCCCTTCAACAGTTTTGCACCTAATTATTAGACAGACAATAGATTTTAGAAACTGCCTCAAGACCAGAGAAGTTTCTGGATTCACAGAAAGGAATGAGGGGTAGCAGTAGGGATAGGAGCAAGCAAGCTGCAATGCTTTCCCTAGTAACAACATGCATGAAGCAGAGTTTTTAAAAATAAAGACTCCTAACCTACCAACCTCAGATGGGAGGAATTAAAGTTAACACAGATAAGACTCCCAAATACTAATTTCCCTTGAAGTGTATCTCCCAAACTCCAACATTGATGATATATTCCTGGAAAAACTAGGAAATGAGCAGAATTTAGTATAAAATGTCCATGTTCCAGTTCTGCAGAGTTAATTATGCATTTATTAACTGTATGGACTCTATAGGTGCTGTGCCCTTACATCCTCTTCTACCAATGAGGAGACTGGGGCCCTGTATCTGAATGCTTTGCCCAGTCATATTGTTAGCAGTTGCTAGCAGTACTGAGACTTACTCTCTGTTCCTGGTCATCTAGTTCAAAGCTCTCTTTTGATTATACACCATGGCAACAGAGAGAATCTGCCTGTGCTTTACTGTTTAGATAACCACACAATCACGCGGTAGCTGTGACCCAACACTACAAAAACATTACAATACTGTTAAATGCTTGCAAGAGTCTAGGAAAAGTGCTGAGATTAGGGGTCCTCTACTTTTAATCTTACCCACAGACAATGTAAATACCAACTTAAATAATTAGCATTATGTCATATACTGTGAAATATATCATTTATTTGAAGGCTAACAAAAAGGCAAAAGCTAAATGTTCTATTAGCCGGTGACGGGTTTTGTTATGTCCCCAGTTCAACCTCTTTCCATCTAGTTATGAAAACGGGAGACCACAGGGAACTTGGCAACATCACTTAACTGAAAAATGTTTTAGCTTTACTTTTCAGGATAAAAACAATTAAAGATAAACTGACTTTTGGAATGCATACACTTTCAGCTCTTACACGACTGGGATTTAGCCAGGTTTCTAATTAGAAATCTAAAAATCATAGAACTTTGAAATACAAGACTAAAGACAGAACCCAGTTTGATGACTTCACTTTACAGGCTCAGACACTGAGGTCATGAAAGGTTAAGTGACAAATCTGACCACACACAGCTAGTTAGCAGCAGCACTACAACTCCAACCAATTTCCTGAAGTTCTTTTTACCATGTAAGAATTTAAGGCATTATCGAGGAATACGTAATTTTGTCCAAAAAAGTTTCAGAGGCTACAGACGGGTAAGAGCCAGCTGTCAGGAATGAGGACCATGACCCCAGCAAAGTGGAGGAGGTTTAACTCTGTGACACAGCCAAATTATGCAATCACTTCTGTCTAAGTTTCCTCTGTGATGTGCAGATATTTTTGACATATATGTTGTAAAGAATAAAAGAATTCATGCCTTTCTAACTCTGGTGGTTGAAAAGTTCAATTACCTTGAGAGATAAGCACTCTGTAGAATAGCCAGCTTACAAGTGATTGTGATTGGTAATTGAAAGCTAAAGCTTTCACATGGTTTTTTTAGTGTCCTATCTTAGTTATTGGAGCCTGAAACTTCGAAAAGGAATAGAATTTTCAGGAAGCTAACATGTAAGTCAAGATGCTGAATGTAGTCTGAAATGTGTATGCTTTGGGAGAAGTGCAGGAGATGGG
>NC_067160.1:39710493-39740493 GCF_903995435.1 Acomys russatus | reverse complement strand
GTTGGTGCTCACTAATTGGAAAATGCTAACAGAATTATATTAATCTACTTCAAGGCACCTAATAGCCCGAAGACAACAAGTTTAATAAGACATATAAGAACTAATCTTTAAGTTTTGGGGGAAAATGTTTTCTATGACTACTAGATGACAGAATATTCTGGTAGAATGGTAGGAATCTGGATATGCAGTACTTTTTCATTTGGGTAGATAACAATAGGAAGCAGAAGTGAGTTTGAGAAAAACTTACGAGTATTGTTCTCTCTCTCTCTCTCTCTCTCTCTCTCTCTCTCTCTCTCTCTCTCAACGTTTCAGGAAAAGGTCATGCTGCTATGGCATAATTTTGGTCTTCCTTGTTTGTATGTGTATATTTAAAGTGATGATGTTACAGGGAGAAGGTAAAACGTTGTAGCAGCCATTCCACAGTGCAGAATTGGTATAGTGCTCAATACGGGTGATGAGCTCTAGAATCTCACTGAAATCCATTTTTTAAGGACAGGCTGTGGTAGGTAGGTACAGTTTCGGCTATGTCAACTGCTTCCAGGATCAGGGTCTTTGCAGACAAGAGAAAGTCATTTGGGGGCTTAGCCTGAGGAATGGCCATAGATAAGTGGAGACAGGATTTATAAAGTGTTTAGTACAAGCACTTTGTACCGAGCAGCCAATTAGGTTATCACTTAACTCTTGTCCACTAATACATATTCAACCATTTCTTAAGTTCTAAGCAGGATGTGTGCATCAACATGAACAGTACATGCAAGAAATAAATCTGAATGGAGATTAAACAGCACACGAAAATTTTCTTGTTGCTTTAGTTGTTAAAACATGCATGAACAAAGCTGTCACATAATGTCTTTTTGATCCTATTGTCTTATCAGCTCAGGATCAAAGTTAGGTCATTTTGTAGAGAGAATATATGAAACATTTTGCTTGATCTTTGAGCCACTAAGGCCTTTTATTTTCCAAAACAGTAGAACTAGAACCAATACAAATTTCCAGGCCTTTTAGAATGCATGGGAGATGGATTCTGTGATGACAGGCAGCCAACTTTTCAAAGAATTCATTTGATACTAGGCACTGTGCTTGTAATAGAACCACGTTAATTCTATATCATAAACTGACAACCTTCGAGGATAAAGTACTTGACTGGGATGCCACGCGAAGGACAAAAGCAGCAAATGGCTGAGTTTTGACACTTACCTTGCACTAAATATTTTACTAATCTTGAGGAGATTTACTAACAAGTATTTAATGAATTCAATGTAAAATAAGACTTAACTTGGGAACTTATTTCTAATTTGCTTGATTCGACTGACTCAAATAAAAACATCCTAGAATCAAATTTATATATGAACAAGATTAAGAAAAACACCCAGGTTACTATTAAATGAATCAAAAACATTTGGGGCGCAAAATTTTCACTGTGGTTTAGGTCCACGACTCATCTGACAGTGAGAAAGAAGACTAAAGTTAATAGCAAATAGGAGTTAACGGTATGAGAAATTGTCATATAACTTAGGAACGAAATTGAACAGAACTTTATTAAAAATTTAGACTCTGCCTACTCAAAAGTAGAAATACTTTTATTTCTTTTCTAAATAAGGTGGTTTGAAAGCACCCACTACAACATCTCAAGAGAGAAAGCACTCGATAGATGTCAGATGAGAACTGAAGAGGAGTACAAATGAGTCCTTGACAGTGCCTACCAGGAGGTTCAGATCTTTTATTTCAGTCATTGTTTATGACAATTATTCCAAGTGAAGATAACATTTACATAGTATTTCCCTCTCTGTACTATCCAGGGTACCTCCCACCCCCCAAAACCAAGCAAACAAGCAAGCAGTAAGCCACTGGTAAGAGAATTAAGCAGTATGACTTTGGTATCTGCCTAGGAAATAAATTTAAAGTAGATTGAGGCAAAAGAGCACAGAATCCCAAGAGTAAATAGACACTAATTTTCTTAATTTAAACAATTCTATAGACAGATAACAAACATACTTTATCAATGACACATTTATAATCAACATGTAATAATCAAATGACAATTCAACTTCATTGCCCAGCCTTAGAGTTAAGACAGTTCTCTCTTATAATATTCATATTAATTCATTAAAATATTATTAGATATTGATATAAACAAAAGGCTTATGGGCCCAATTAGAAAAAAGTAAACTAAATTTACACATACATCATACTGACAAATTTCATGAAGAATTTTGCTTGGATGGAACCTAATACAATGACAGTAATAATGTCATGAGATGTTTGGTCAAGAGACCAAAAAGTTAACATACTGGAAACTTGACAAGCTGGGGTGGCAACAGGAGGATGACTGATCACCAGTTTAGAGAACCCACTGGATGGTTAACATCCTGTTGCTAGGCAATGCTTCTAGGTAGCAGATCTCTCCTCTTAAAGGACCATTTTTACTTTTTAAATTATGTGCTTTTTTAAAAAAAATTAAATATATATACACTTTGTGTTTGTCAACTTTTGGGTCTCTCAACTAGCTGAACACCTATGAAGTTTATGGGCTACCATATTTATAGGAGATACATATACTGGCTGGATGTCAATATGTATGATAGCCCTCACTAAAATAAAAGTTTTACACTCACCATGTAGTAAATGATAGAGTTTGCATATGGTCATATAATAAGACCAATCAGAGAGGGAAAGATGCCTTCAGTGATGTGCCTATTGTAGCTGAATAATGAGATACAAAATATATTTGAGGTTGATTAAAGTTAAAGTAAATTTAGGCATGAAAATATTTTTTACTCTGTAAATACCTAAGTAAGATTCATTATTAAAGAAAGTAAAATAAATGAACAGAGTAGGCAAATTTTGATGTTTCAAATATAAATCATAAGTATAAAATATGTAGATTTGCTAATCAGTTTGGGGTGTTTTAAAAGTATCATTAATTGAACTTGTAAAATAATAAGCACAGATATTATTGGAGAAAAGGGTGCTGAATGGGTCGGACCAGAATCAAGGCTGTTACAACCTTGGTTCTTTTCACAAACTGCCCTCAGCATTAGAGGTCCAGCAGGTACCACTTTCCCCCAGTGCTCAGCTTGATTCTGGTCACATGTGCTACCTCCAACACATCGCTAGGGAGAAATTTGGGAAGATTTGGAGAACGTGTGTCTCCTGAGCTATCTTTCAATACCAGGCTGTGTATCCTGTTTGCAAATAGTTACGATTTAACACTTCCTTTTCTCTTTTACCCCATCACTGCTTCTCCCCTTAGGCATTAATGCTAAGTTTTGCCCTTGTTTAAAGAGGTTTGCCTACACTTATTGCTTCTCCCATTTCCAATATTATAAATATGACTGTACTCTCAACACCCAAACCCCCACCTTGAACTAATATAGGATGCCAGAGTTCTAGTGGAGAAGACTTGGAGAGGGGTTAGAGACAGGGTGGGGCTAGGTTTCCTTGTTTAGGGCAGAAAGATGGGGAGGAGAGAGGGAATGTTGACCGAAACCCTGCCACAGAGCTGCAAATCTGGTCTTGGACTGTGGAAAATATTTTTTACGTGATGGCACTTTAAAGAAAAGGCAAGACACCACCTCCAGGCATCAGGAGCACTGAGGCTGCCATCTTATCAGCTCTTTGTTGGTGCTTAATAGATAACCCAGGAACTGCAAATACTGTTTTAGTCTGTCAGTTACAAGATTCAATGGCTTATTTGGTCTCTTGCTTTTCTTTTGTGGAAGTAACATTTATGCTTGATTTGAATGTGGCCAACTTACGAAAACAAACAAGGTGACCCCAAACCATGGCTTACTTGATGTTTAGATGAGTACACTAATATATTCTTGACTAGATTTATCATACGATTTTTACACATATATAAATTCACCACAGCTTAAGAATTTGAATATACTTTCAATAATTATCTCTTGTCATGCCATCTCATTATCCTGGGCATTTAAATCTTCTTTCGACATGATATGTAAATTTGTTTTACAGATAACTTGAAAGTTAGGGAGACAAGCACACTTATAAACACATGAATGATCCAATAAACAGGCAACACAAAAGTCCTACCAAGTTATGCAAAAGCATTACTTCTTTCTTGTTGAAGGCATCAGCATATGCTACATCTTATGTTGCACAAGTGTACTCATTAAATATTATGAAATGTACAGCAGGCTGGAGAGCTCTAGCTAGCTAGTCAAAGTCGCTCATACCTGTGTGTTCGTATTTATGTCGCAGAAGGGAACTGCTTTTCTGGAATGTCTTGTCACATAAGTCACATGCATACATGCCACTTTCTGTCTTCTTTATCTTCTTTCGAGACAGACAGGAATCGGAGTCTGTCATGTCATCAAGACCTGACATGTAGTCTTGTGCTCCGTCAAGCAAGTCTCCCTGTGATATAATCACATAGTTCAACACAGTCTCTTCGTTTTGTGTTTACACCAAACAACTACTACGCACAGGCTGACAACTGGAGAGGCTCAAAAATGCTAGATGGCAATCTATCTTATAGGGAAAATCTCTTAATTTTTTCCCCCCTGAGCAACATGTAAAGTTTCAAATTTCAACAAAAACACAAACCTCTCTGACACAGATGGGAAAAACAGAGTTTTTTTTAATACCAGGGGGAAAAAAGTCCATGAGTGAATGTTCAATATCAGTATTGCTATATTTTCCAGTGTGCTTTACTTCAGAAATGATTGGTAGCTATGGAAACCTCATTTTAATTGAATTTTATATTTAGGTACAAAATATTATTATTATACAATCTATTTAAATGTATGTCTACGAACTAAAAGCCCTAAGCTATAGTTTTATATTTAATTTTCTAATTTGAAATAGGGAATATTAATAACACTTTTTATCAGTGTTCTATCTGTGTTAAAACAGCCTTCAGCATTGAGCAATAATAAATGTGGATCAGTAAATTATTAAATTTCTTGATATTTATTTTGTCTTGGTCCAAAGGAGTGCAAACTTGCATGATAACGTACATTTCCACTTGCTAGCCCACAGTTTAGTTTTCTTAGACTATATTTACACTAATTAATACTAGAGAAGATTAAATAGGCTTAAATGCATTTACAAAGAGGGCAGATGTGTTGTAAATTGGAATACTGGACAGCTGTTATAGGCGAGCACCACTGCCTCAGCTCCTATTTTGCAAACAGGGTTTATACAAAATAATGCTAAAACCATGCTTGCTTTCACATTCTACCACCTATCAATTATTTAATAATTTGATGATTAGTCAAGAAGTCCTGTGTAACATGTAAAATGTTCTTTAAAAATACTCTTCAAAATGAACTAATTCTCTATAAAACAAAACATGTAATTAAACCTTAAATATGTAATTCCTTCAAGCTATATATATCTTTCAAGCATGTAGGTAAACCTACGAACTATTAACATCAATGCATAATTCTTGAAAGAATTCTTTATTTCATTTTGTTTGTTTTTGAGACAGGATCCTGCCATCCTACCTAACCTTAAACTAGCAAGTTTCTTGCCTTAGCTTGCTAATAAGCTTATCTTTTTAGCCACTGGCTTTGCTAGTTCACTCAGGGTTTTAGGGGCACGTTTAAAAACTTTCCTATTTTATATTTTTTCCCCTCACTGAATCACAGCTTCTAGAATCACAGTTATATCATATGTGCTAGACTACATTTTATTTTTTCAACTCCTTTCTCCAGAGCAAAATGACCACATCTCATTACCTGAAATCCTTGTTTCCGCTGGTATTTCCTCCTTTGCTGCATATCAGCAAAGGTAGCTGCTCCTGTTGGGTAGGTATAGGCCATATGCGGTAGGAAGCTCATCTGATCCAGCCCTGGGTATGGTCGTAGCCCGGGAATGCTGGTCTGGACTGGTGGCATGAAAGTGGCAGGGGGAAATGCGCTCTGTGGTGGAAGAGCTGTGTATAAAGGCTTGGCACTAAATGGATTCATGCCGAACACAGGGTTAGCGCTCTTATTGTCCAGATTATTAGAATTTGAAAACTCCTTCTTGATAAAAGTCAAATTCAGAGGTTCATCTGAATTTTCAGATGATGAAGAAACACTGTTATGGTCTAAATTTATGCTAGTAGCTTTCGTTTTGTTCTTTGTGGCTATAATACTTTTGGGTTCTCTCATTTGTTTTGGTAATGACAGGTCCAAAGGCTCAGCCTGCAGCTCCTCAGAAGAGAAGCTATTTGGAGTGTATGAGCTACTGTGGGAGTTTTTAGAAGATGTGGAGGAAAGATTTAAAGGAGAAGGAGTATTACTCCTTGAGTGGTCCAGTTTATCAACTGCTTTAATATTGGTGAAGTGGGAAGGTTTTGTTAGCCTGAGAGGAGGGTCACAACTTGTTACACTGTTGTGGAGTTCTGCTATAGATGGTGATGTTATGGAGTCCATAGGTTTTACAGGAGACCTGGGTAGCAAAGAGTCTTTTGCTGGGGGGTTACTGTTGGGAGCTAACGGCTTGGAGGTCCTTTCCAGTGATGGCGACCTGGAATTTGAATACTGGTAGACTTTTCTTTGCTCAAACCATTCCTTCACAAATTCCTGAGGAAGGCCCACAGCAATGGAGATTTTCAGCAGTTCATCAGAGTTGGGTTCCATGTTCATAGCATAGTATGCTTTGAGTACAGACATGTGGTCCTTGTATGGGTTGATGGGGCTTGTCAGTCCTTTCTCAGAAAGTACGGATGACAAGAGGAGGGCTTTATTATCCACAAAAACTCCAGCTTTGTTGGGGACTATGTTTTCATGAGGTTGCAGCACTGCCTTGATCTCTTCGTTCATTTTACACAGGTAGCGTTCATGCTGGTGCAGGGGAATAGGGCCCGGGAAGCTTTCTTTACAGAACTGACATGAAAATGGAGTGGATATGCTGTGGTTCTCAATCATTTTGTCATCAGTGACCAAATCTATCAAAGTACGTAGCTTCTCTTTCTTTATATTACTGATCTGTCTCCTTGAGTCAGTAGTCAAGCTCTGGAGGCAAGCTTTGGCTTCATTGACCTTTTCTAAGGTATAGTCAATAATACTTTTAGTGGCACCATTATGACTCACTACTGGAAGACCGACAGGTGGGATATTAGGAGAAGTAACTCCTTGTTCCTCTGACTGAGAACACGGATCCTTCATGTGATAACCTTTCAACTTTGAAATTTCCTCAGTCTTGCAGTCCATCTTTTGCCTAGAAACCGTATTGTCCACAATCTGTAGAACCTTTTGTACCTCGCTCAAATTGCTATTCATAGTGGGAAATCCAAGTAAAGGGGCATCCATCCCTACACCTAAGTGCTGCATTGGACTCTGAGCAGAAGGGTGTACACCCAGAGGGCTGGTGGCTCCAAGCCCTCCATTCATAAAGGGACTAGTGCCACTAAACCCGTGTGTCGCCATAATAACTTTATAGTCATTGAAGTCTAGTGGTTCTGTTTTGATCTTAAGTAAGCCTGTCTGCTCAGACATGCTAAGTGGTTTTCCATTTTCCAACTTGTTCCTTAATTGAGTAATGGCTGAGTTAGTAGGAGAAGAAGAAACAGAATTAGGGGAAGAACCCATCTTGATATTGTTTCTCATTCGGCCATTTACTGAGATTAAACCAATACATTTCTTGCTGCTGATGTGTGAACTGTAGGAACCAGAATGGGAGAAGCGTTTCTTGCAGTTTGGGCATTCGTAAGGCTTTTCACCTAAAATGACAATTAAAATTAGCGTTAAATTTCTTTGGTTAGGTAACAAGTCAAGTTGTCTGCCAAGACTAGAATCTGTGGCACCAAATGAAATGAATCCACGGGGTGGGCCCTACATTCTAGATGCTTAAGTCAGAGTTATGTGACCGTAACTATTTCTGGGCTTTATCTACCCCAGGTAGACATAATTCAAGATGTAAGCCGTGTAAGGTGAAGGCTATCTATGCCTTTTCAGCTAGGATCCCAAATCTAGTCAGGCCATCGGCAGCCTCCTATTTAAACAGAGTGTCAGATTAATGTGTGGTCAATAGCACAATAAAGATGTCACGGTATTTAAGGGGAAGTGTAGCCATGGCTTTAATCAACTCTGTGGAGATTCCATTGATTCTACCAATTCAACTAGTTCTTTGAATAGCATCCAATTTGGTAATAAAATTCTTGGCACAGCTATCAAACTATGTATAAAGGAGAAATCTTGCTGGTAGGATATGGGCTTATGATGTTACAGCCATCAGGAGTCAAGGAATGTTTAGCATACACAAGCCCTTGTCCAATTTTTTCTTTTTCTTGTATACGTTTAGGTATTAAAGATGAATTTCTTTCTAAAATTGAAGTCCAGATATCCCCAGGTTGAAGATACACAGTTTCAGATTTGGCAAGGAAAACAAGTCAGAACAAAACCAAAACCAAACCAAAACCCTCATGAATGGGAAGAAGGATGGTACCATAAGGCTCTCCGAGGCACACAGAGCTTATGAAGTACATGGTGAGTCCAAAGCGCTACAGCCAGGACTGTGTTCACTTAAACAGTCTTCACAACCTTCTCTGGTTGGCAAGAATGCAAACCTGAGAGCGGACACCTTGATACTCACCACTGTGAATTCTGAGGTGTTCTTTCAGGTGGTGCTTATACTTGAAGGCCTTGCCACACTCGGTGCATTTGAACTTGCGGTTACCTGCTCCCTGGGTTAGCATTTGGTGCTGTGAAAGGAGAAAAGACTGCCGTCATTTTTGTTCAGAGGGCACAAAGGAGGTTGCTTAGGAATCTTTTTTAAAGCCTCTTTTTCAGACAGGCCGAGAGGTCTCAGCGCATGCTTATTTATCTGCTCAGTCTTTCAGAGTGGTAATAAAAGTGATAATGCTGGTAATAAAATGGGAACTTTTTAAAAAAGTGCTTCACACGCACATCTGACACTTGCTTTACAATTACACCTGTCATCTTTTTTTTTCTCCAAAAATGTTTCTTTGACCCTTGAGATGAGAAAATATAATTGTAGAGATGTTCATGGCTCTTTTTTTAAGGGCGGGATCTAAAACCTAAAGGTTTCCTTTTAGAATACTGCTATCTTGTTGAGGAAGAAGTAGTTTCCTGAAAATTATAAAGTTTTTCTTTTCTTTTTAACCCACACAATAATTTTTTCATCAAGTTTTCTGTGTGGGGATAAAAGCATATCTCACACTAAATCAAACTAAAATTTAACAAGTGTCCAAAAAACAAAAAATAAAACAAAGCAAAACCCTTTGACTATAAGTATTTGGTATGCCTGTTTAAATATTCTGTTCACAGTGCTGCTGGCCCGTGTCAACTCTGTTTTTCTTTGGTGCTGCCTATCAGATTTGATTCATTATCAAATAAGAGACAACATCTTGGGTTATAGCTGCCTGAGCAGTTTTATCAGAAGCCAGTAGGAAGGACTTCAACGGCTTTTCATTTTCCTTTTTAGTAGTGTGCAAGGACCAAAAGAAAAAAAAGTTTGCTGAAAAGACAAGTTAGAAGCAACACAGATACAATCAAATACAGATGACCTTTTTGAACAAGGGGGAAAAGCAGTGTGACTTGGAATTCTAGGGAAAAAAAAAACAACAACAACAACAGCCGTCCATTCTGGATGCTCAAGGTAGGAGGTCAGCCTTTTTCTGCAGCAATGACACAAAAGCTTTTTGCAGAAAGACAGCACAGAAACGGTATGACAACTGCTAGGGTGTGCTGAATCTTCCCACATTCCTAGTGAGACAGATGGTGTTACATGGGACACAGGGAGGTTTGTTCAAACAGCAGCAACCTTCAAAGATCAAGCGGAGCCCAACCCGCCGAGCGCCATTGAGGGACCAGCGCTCATATGTTGCTGAGTTGCATAAACAAACAGCAACAGCTGCTTTGTCTCCCCCACAGTCCTCAGAGGACTACTATAAACTTTAGTTGTGCCACTGTTAATATGATACAATCATTTTAATTTACTAATTGTAAATGCCATGAGCAAATGAGGGGACTTTTCAACACCAAAGCTACCAGTCATAATGCGCCAACACAGTCGCACGTCTGCATGTGAAATTTAAAGCAGTTATACTAGATAAATATCTAGGCTTTTTTTTTTCCTAGAGTTTTTGTGCATGGAAGCATGAGAAGATAAACTGTTACAAAAGTGTAACTACACAAGCATATTCCTTATAGCTGGGAAACAGTCAAGTAGCAAGTCCAATCAGAAATGAATGGTGTGCTGTGATAAAGTGCCTTAAATAGTAAAAATTTGTAGGACAGTATTTCCATTCTTGCTTAATTGGTTTTGTATCTTCTTCTCCTTATTCAAAGATAATAAAGCCTATGAGGACAAACTGGAGTTTTATATAGAATGTCATATTTAACTATTTAAAAAACATATAATATCAAAGTTTATTTAGGGCAACTCTATACTGTAGGATCAATTATTGTGACTTATGAAACACCAGTATTGTGGCCACCCAACACATCATAATATCAATTTGCAGAGTCCATTCTCCCAGGAGGATGGAAAGAGCAGTTTTGCTGAAACATTTAAGAGATGCTGTGAATCAATCCTACTCAGACATTTCAAGCATTTAAAACCCCATCCTTACCTTTTCAAGTCAGAGTTCTTATTTTTAAAACAAGTACACCAAAAGAGGCAGGGCAATTTTGGCATTTAACTACAAGCATGTATACTGAGATGGGATTGTTTTAACTATAACCAATGTGGTTTTCTTCTCATTTGTCATTTTTCCAATTTATTATGTATATAGGCATATAACCTATATGCCTGCTATCTTCCTAAAAATAACTAGATTTCATAAATTAGTAAGCTTGTAAAAGTATTCTAAGTAATTTGAAAGTGTTTCATGGCAGATGAAAGAAATACACACTTCTTTTACTATGCATTAGGTCCTATATGAAAAAAAAATGCCTAAGCAAAACTAGGTGAAAAATGGAATTAAAATTGCTGAGATGTTTAATAATGTATAATTAAAATGCTACAATTTCATTCACTTTTTGTGGAACATAAAAATGAAACTAAAGTCAAGTTAAAGTGCAAATAAAATTTCTAAATTAGAAATTAACACACTCATTCGATCGTGAACATAAGACTATTAAATCATATTAGAAGAGACCATCAAAAAATCATTTAGACCTCAATTAAAGCTATTACCATTAAAAGATCTGCATCTTCAAAATGCCATGAAAAATTAATAATGATTGCCAATCAAAGCAATATCGTTTCTCTAAGGGGTTATTATAGAAAGAAATCACTTAGAACCGACCCCCACCTGATCTGTCCCTGGCTTGTGCGTCACCATATGCCGCTCGAGCTGGGTGCGGTAGGCGAACGTGTAGCTACAGAGGGGGCAGGAAAAGTTCTCCTCATTCTTTTCGTGGCGGTACTTGATGTGCTCCTTCAGCGATGTCAAGCGCTTGTAGCCGCGGTCGCAGTAGGGGCAGGTCAGCAGTTGGGCAAAAGCATCTGGAGTTCCAGGTGGCAGGTCTGTAGCCGAGAGGCGAGAGGGAGAGGAGCGGGCCAAAAGGTCAGTAAATCAATGGCAGCTAATGGGCTGGCTGCCCGGGCTGCTATGACAGGAATCATTGCAATCTGCTCCAGCAGAGCGCCATCATCGAGCCAGGGCCTCCTCGCAACCAGGCCCCATGCACACCCAGGGCAGGCTTGTCCGAATCAGCTCACACTGCGCTCAAAAATTAATTAATTACTTGAGCTTATTTGTGGGGAGGGGGGATTTAAACAGCTGATAAATGAAGAAATTCCCTTTGGGTGACTGACAGTCCCTCTGAACCCTACACTCACATGTTACTCAGGAATTCACAGACAGGGAAGGGAATTTTCAGGTGTCAGAGAACAAAAGGTGAGGGTCGGTGATCTTAAACTTTTTTTTTCCTCAAAAGTATAAACCATCTCTGAAACATAGGAATAAATTTAGATATTTTTGTCTCTTAGAAATGGGCTGTAATTGTTCTTATTCTGTATTGGATGTACAAATGACACAAATTTGCTGACAAAAAAAAATTTCACAATACCCTAAAATTACAGTTCTAATCTTTGCTCATGAAATTCCATGCCTCTGCAGCTGTTCTTCAAATTTTAAGGTAAACACCCAGGCATGTAGTGCATTTGTAATTGTAACAGCTGCAGAGGTCAGTATAATGGCTAAAAATGAATTACAGCCTTACCATTTTCTTCTTGCCCATTGGCCTCTGGCGTGCCAAGGCGAGACAGCTCCTCAGGGGCTTCTGGGTAAATAATGGCCGTGTCGCTTCGCTGAAGGTACTCTTCAATGCTGACCGCGTGGCCATCTCGTTCCTCCAGTTTTCTTTTGGCAAAGTATTCCTCGAAGTCTGATGTGCAATTTGCATTCTTAACTGAAATCATAAGCAGAAAAGAAACGTTTTTTTCAGGCTCCTTTCCTAGGAGACCAAGTCCTCCATCACTGTTAGTAACAAAGGTTGACTTGTTACCAGGAAGCCTTAAAGTAACTCATCTGTTTGTCAGAGGATAGATGGCCAAATAGTGATTAAATGCTTATTTTTATAATACAGGCAAAAGAGCTCACTTTGCTTAATTAGGCACATTTGTTCTTAGAGTACTCATCTGCATAATTCACATACAAATGAAAGAAAATTTAAAATGTATTTATTAAAAATTTTTTTAAGTGGAACTAAAACCCCTAAACATGATGTAATGTGAGCTTGCAAATATTTTAATGCTTGGCAGGAAACTTTCTTTTAGGTTAAGAAAAGTAAATTTAGCCCTTAGCGACAGGGAAACCTTGAAGACGTGCTCTGAGGAGGTCAGCAGACAGCGTAGGCCTCTCCAGCCCCAACTCCTTGAATAAAATGTTTTGACTCAAAAAAAAAAAAAAAAAAAAAAAGAACGAAAAAGAAAAGAAATTTAATATTCCTAAGCTTTACTAAACTTAACATTCCTATCCACAGACCCATCTGCTGCTAAGTGTAAGCTTTTTTATTATGCTTGTCTTTGAATATGAGACATAGTAAGGTCTACATATTCTGAGACAGGTGTGAAAAGATAGATATCCCTACAGACACAGTTGTGTGGGTGCCCTAAGGTCATATAATGAAGCGTCCTCTCTCACTGTTATTTTAATTTTTTCTCAACACTGTAGCCAAAGGAAATAAAATTAAGCTCACAGCTGATAAATATAAAATAGAAACTCATGGAGCTATGCTGATAAAACTGCAGCGTGATCCCCAAATGATTTTAGCTTCTCAAGTTATGGTTCTGTTTTTATGAAATAATAGTTGCGAACCAGCTTCGGCGATTTGTGTCTCAAGACATGGTGTGCTTACAATCTCTAGACACATCCCTGAAATTTGTTGTGGGGTACATGTCCCAAATAAAAGAGTGCGCATAACGCAGAGCTGGACGAATAAGTGTTATTCTTTATGATTGCTGGGAAAAGTGCTTTGCCAGCACAGGGCATGGCAGATTCCTGGTGCCATGGTTTGAAAGAGCTTCCCTCTGATTCTGCTAGATCTTTTACCACCATACTTTCTTTGCTACAAGAAAACATTGCAGTGTTTGCTGTACGAAACCTTAGCAAGTTGTGATGTGATGAGGTTCAAGCAAGTTAATCAACTTTCTTTCTTTTTTTTCTTTCTTTTCTCTTCTGGGTCACATTATTATAACCTTGTGGATTTTAGATAAGAAGACGCAACAGATCCTACCATTTGTTCAACACGTATTGATTGGAAACCTTAATAAGCCAGTCTTATTCTCCTACACAAAGACCAGAGCTAACCTTGTCCTTCAGGAAGTCACAAAGAGAGCGAGAGAAAGAAGAAGAAGAAGAAGAAGAAGAAGAAGAAGAAGAAGAAGAAGAAGAAGAAGAAGAAGAAGGAGGAGAAGGAGAAGGAGAAGGAGAAGGAGAAGGAGAAGGAGAAGAAAGAAGAGAAGAAAAAAGAAAGGAAAAAAAAAAGAGTAATCCAAATGACATCATCTCAAAAATAAACACATCACTCAAACCTGACTGGATATCATGACCAAAAGTAGTTATATGGACAAAGGTAACACAGGAACCCAATGGTGTCTAAAAGATCAGGAAAGCCTTAACGGCAGAAGTTCTAAATTAACTTACTACTTACTCTCCAAGTCGGAGCAGCAGTGAGTGTACAGGTGACTACAAGGAGCCTGGGCATCTTGGTATCTGACTTGGAGCTCAGAGTGAAAGAAAGCACTGTAGGAGAGCAGGAAGGGAACAAGCAGGAGCAGCATCCCTACTGAGAACTCTCCTGTTTGTTCTAGGACCAAGAAGGCACTGAAGGCTATTCCGCAGGAAGGACAGTTGTATGGAACGATGACCCTCATCCTTTGTAACGAGGGCCCTGGCTATAGTATGACAAGGTTAGGAGAAAAACAAGAGTAGGTTCTGCTCAAAAAGTTGGCTGAGAGGAGGACGGGGGTCGGGGCGGAGGTGTGTCCCTGTCCAAAGTCACTCGTAAGATTAGGCAGTGGTGGTAGAGGTGAAGACAGGTGGCTGGAATTGATAGAGAGTTACATAGTAAAGTCTCTAAGACTTGGGGGGGGGGGCGCGGATTCAGCTTGCCCAAGTGACAGCTAAACTGTCCTCTTTATCTTTAGACTTTTCAATCTGATAAATGGTTAGTGATATTTTCCAAACCAGGAAACACTAGAACCCTAAAAAGAGTTGAAATTGTGGATAAACATAAGATGGAAGAGAAGAAAAATCAGGAGAATCATATTTATATTTTATGGACCACCAACTAGGTGCTAAAAATTCTGCACGCTGTGACCGCAAGTCTTCCTTTTCTCACTCCAACTTCTGCTAAGTTTAACCAAAACAATCGTCTGATTCCAAGGCTTGTATTCTCCTTAAGGCGAATTCGGAATGTAAGTTAGTAGATAAATACATTTTACCTTGAACCTTTGCTTACATCTGTTCTTAGTTGGATTTAACAGCCATCAGTTAAGATCATGGCTCTGCTGCTCCATTCACAAGGCCATGGGTGCTTTCAAAGGACGTTGATAGGGGGATAATGATAATGTCACTGAACTTGTCCCATTGGCTTCCTAAGGAGTATGTGGAAACTATCAGCTTACACAAACTACTAATCCATTTCTGAGCTCATTAAAATTGTCTTCCCAAGAATTATTTTTTTCTTTTAATGATAAAAGAAGATGAGAGACAAAATTTTTAAAATAAATGTTTTACTTTGTTTTATTTGTTTGTTTGTTTGGTTTGTTTTTGTTTTTCTGTGACAGGGTTTTTCTGTGTAGCCTTGGCTGTCCTGGAACTCAGGCTGGCCTTGAACTTATAGATCTGCCTGCCTCTGCCTCCCGAGTGCTGTGATTAAAGGCGTGTACCAGCACCACCCAGATAAAGTGATGTTTTAAAACATGTTTTAACAGTGGCTGACATCTTTTTCCAAACTATGACAATTCAAAGTAATGTTACAGCTCCCTTCTGAACACATACCTATTTGAGCATTTAAAGGCCACTCCCACTGATGACCTTAGTGTAACCCAGTAAAAGTGGATGGATGTACATTTAATATCCTAATTTTATCTTGATATTTCAGCAACTATTTGAATTATCTGGCTATCTTTGCATGAATTTTCATTTGCATATGAATGTTTCCATCAGAAATGTAATCAAATGCAAATTCAATTGGATTTGCATTAAATAGTCTTTGGGCTTAAAAGGGAAGAAAATTCTGATTTTTCTGGATAGGCAAGCTAAACTACATCTAGATACACTCTGGTGTTGGGAGAGGAAATTTGATTGCTAGATCAAATTTCATCATGCTAGACTTCTAAGTGAGGTAGGGATAAAAGGACTTCAAATCACATGTTCTATTTAAGGACCATCTTTGGTAATCTATGGATCCTGAACACTGAGTATATTGCCAAGAAACTATTAGTTTTTAAAAAAGAACCATTTATGAAACGAATGTGGAAAATAATGTGTCCTTAACGCTATTCTTCTATTAAGACAAACAAAACATAAAAGAAGATACCTGATAGTTGAGCTAGGGATTTAGAGTTTTGCTAAACTCAGTTTACATAATCATAAGACATTATGACGAAGTGTTTCAGGGTAAACATAAACACTTTCAGGAGTTAGATGTGGCTTTAGTGAGTATCCAAAAGGGGCTTCATGAAGAAAATGGCATTTAATCATGTAAGTCTATTGACTTCATTAGGACTTTCCCTCATTTATGTGGGGCGGATCTGCTATCGATCATCTATCTACAGCCACTCAAAGTGAGCTAGCATTCAAACTTAAAAGAACCAGCATATCCACCATGAAAAAAAACAATGCAGGTTTCTCCTTGGTTTTTATTACAGTTTTCCTTTGCCTAGACACAGCTCTTCATCTCCACACCACCAAGTCTTATAGTACCTCCGCGAGCTGCTGTTCACAGTATGATCTCACTCTCATTTGCTTAGCTGTACTTGAAACAAGCCTAACCCTTGATTTGTCCAGATGAGGCCAAGGGATACAATTAAAGCCCACAGATCCCTTCCCTGTGATTTTAGGACTTTGTTCCAAAATGAGAATCAAGGCCTCCCCGCTGCCAAGCGACTGCAGAGGTAAGATGCAAAATGAAGGACCTGATGTTTCTGCCGGTCAGGAAAGGACAGTTTGCGACTAGAGTGGAGGAAGCAGAGACAAGATGGTCATCCTGCAGCCACGCATCCAGCTGCGGGTTCAGATGGAGGCAGTGCTACACCTTCTAGTGACTGGACTGTCCCATCTCCTTACATTATGCCACACCAGAAGCTTCCTTTTCTATTTCAAACTGTGTCAAGTTGCAGCATCTGGAAATCCAAACCATGCATGCTCACAGTACTGGGGTGGCAGGGCTGCAGTGGTGGGGGTGGGAGGGGGAGGGTGTTTTGTTATCTCCTGTTGGCAACGATGGAATTCTGATTGTATTTGGAAGTTTGTATTTGTTTTGTTTTGTTTTGTTTTTACAAAGATTTTATAATATTGTGTAGTGGACACAGGAATGAGGTGGAAAACTTGCTAAGAAGTTACAGAATTCCCCACTGTATTTTTCTAGTATAAAATCAACCTCACTTTTGTCCTTCCTGTAATCCCTCTTGCTCCCTCGCTGCCTTGGAAGGACTGCCAAAACACACTGACAAAGGATATTTGCATGGTATTTATCATCAAACCATAACAAAAAATTCACAAGAAACCTCAAGTAATTTCTTCCCATATCTTCCTCAGGGATTTTGCATTTAGTCCTAAAATTTACCCTAATGTCGTGCAAATATCTCAACCTTCCCTAAGGTTAGTTAAACTTTTCTCCATCCAAAAAAAGAATGTTAATTAAAAATGTTTCCTCATGGCTATATGTATTTTAATATTGGTAGATAAATTTCTAGATCCTTTCAAGTCAGCAAAGTCTCTCTTTTCTTTTAAACATGTTAGTCAGTCTTACTAGTCAGGCTTATTAATGATACTTTCATAAATACCTTTAAGACCGTCTTGGGAAAATATTGATTTTTTTTAAAGATAGATAATGAATGTTGGTCTAAACTGACTTTTAAAGTGATTGCCTGAAAACCAGCAGAGTTAGTGGAACTCTAAGTGAAAAAGAACCATCATCTGCTTCAGAAATCACCAGTAACCATAATTGAGTTGCTTAGAACAGGTTCTCAATGAGACTAAAAGTGCTTTTTACTTATAGTTTACAGGTTGTTGGATTTATAATGTGACCCTGATGCTGAGTCTTTTTTTTTTTCCTCCTCATTTCCTTTTACCATTTGTTTCCTGTATTTAGAGCAAGATATTAAACCCACTGGTTTAATATCTGGCATATTTTCAACTTTCATTAAAACCCAAAGAGACATATATTTGAATATTATTGTTAAGCCTTTTTGGCAAACATCAAATTGAATGAGTAATCCTTTTGGGAGACCTAGCTTTTATCCACAATACTATGTCAAGGCAAAGAGGACAGAAGCAGTAGTCATGTGTGTAACTGTCTTTTTCACCCATGGGGGTGGGGGGGAATAAAACCAATTCCTTCAGTGCTAATGGATGAAATAAAAAAGAAGACATCAATTTGCATTTAATTTTGCATTGTTTTTTTTGTTTTTTGTTTTGTTTTGTTTTTAGTTTAAAGAAGCACATGCAAAGGTATATGAATTCTTACGACTACTTTGCACAAAGTTGACCAATGAGTAAATATCAGCACAGGTATATTGGCACGAGATATCTAAAAACTTGGAGGGACAGGAACGATTTCTTTTCCTTGTGGCATAGCCACACAGCAGCTCCTCAAGCCTCCGACTGGTACAGAGGCACGTGTAAAGCCAAGGGAAACGCCTCAGGAGCAACAGAGAAGGTCCTTCCTTTGCTGAGAATTAGGCATCTTGGTGGTCTCTCCGCCCCTGCTCTTATCTGGCCTTCTCTGGGGGAAGCATGTTCAAATACCAGCGCGAGATTTCATGCTAAAAGCTTTAGAAGAGAGAGGTGAAGACCGGATAGGAGGTGGGCATTTGTAGCAGTCTGCAAGATCAAATGCTTCCCCCCACAGCAGGAGGAAGCAGCCCAGTCAGGGATGCAGTCTAATTTTGAAGGTTTGATTTTTGTACGAGAAGACTGTGAATATTAAGACCCAGAGACTTACAGTAACCCTTGAACGACATTGCTGTGCACCAGTACAAAATGATGCAGCGTGTTGACTTTTAATTCCCTGGCTGAACAATATGTGTTCGTCTCCCCTTAACCATGTAATCTAACAGTCTGGAATTAGTGTTGCGATACCTTAGGAAGGTGCTTTTGCTCAGCACTTTATACTTTCTTTTCATGGGAAACCATAAAATAGTGTTTGCTCTGGATATTCACTGGTCTTCAAGATATGGCTTGCTTACCAGTGTCAATATACCTGGGAACTTATTTGAAATGCAAGTCCTCGGTCAGCAATCGGTGTTTTAACAGGGCCTTTGAGGAAATCCTGTCTAACTGAAGAACCTCTGCTGAAGGACTCGCTGTTCTGTCTCATATAGCACACACAGCGTGCTTTTGAGTGATATGATGGAATTCATCCACGTCAGGCACCCCTTGACCTCTTCAGCCTGAGTCTCTGCCCCTCCCCTTTGCTTGCTGGATGCCATCTGCAAATCTGAATCATGGAGTGCATCACAGCACGCTGACACCTTCTCTCCCAGGTGTGTGAGCTGACAGAGGTGTGTGGCCCATGTGTCACTGGTGCTTATTAGGAAGTCTAGAACACATCCAGTGCTGTGAGACCAAACTCAGAGCCTGGGATTCCTCATGCGAACTACTTATTTTATGTTTGGTTCTTAACTTTCTCACCTGTGAAATGAGCCAGCATGTACCTTCTTGGGTATCCTTATAGGCACAGCAATCCATACTTTGAAATAATTAGTTGACATAATCAGTTTGTCATCCACTCCCTAGGTATGTTGAGAGCGTTTAATCTGTATTCTTTTCTATTACGAAGTCAAAATAATATAGATTTCTGAAAGGAGACCCACATACAATGATTAAGAAAAAAATATTTTGGAGGTGCCTGGAAACCACAGACAGCACCCCAAAACAAAATAGTGCTTACTAAGTATTTGTTGAATGGATGAATGAAGGAGATGTTGTTGGTTATTCCTTGTGGGAACTTGTGCTGTGAAGGGGTGACAGCTGCTCCTAATCACAGACAAAGCTAACAAAACCTCAGCATTCATGAGGCAGGAAGGGAAGTTGCCCCTGCAGGTGTATACCTATGACAGTCTATCCCTGACAGTTCCTGTCTATCCTATCCAGTGCTCATTCTGCTTTTCCTAATTTTTTTTTCTTTTTCTTTTTTCTTTTTCTTTTTGGTCATTATAAAAAAGCAGGAAGTTTACTGAAAAACATGTAACTGATGATTTCTGTGACAGATGTCTGACTGAATGACAAACACTCTCGAACCTTGAATGTGACATAGACAACCTAGAAGAAAATGACTTGCTTCGCAGTAGTATGGTATCGCAGTAGTGTGTCCTCTTTGCTGGGCACTTAAGTACTATCTGAATCCTTGGGCCCTGTATGTCGGCTACCACCTTACGTCCTCTCAGATCACGCTGAGAGATACCTGGTGTTCAAACTTGTATGGCCTCCATCCTTGGAGAAAAAACAAACAAACAAAAAAAGACAAAAAACAAAAAACAAGCTAGCAGATTCCAAAGTTTTAATTAAAATCCAATGTAAGAGAAATAAGAGGATGTTGAGGCCCCAAAGCATGAAGAACGAGCCCAGCGCAGGTGCAATGGTGCACGCTTGTAATTTTAACACTTTGGGAGGCAGAGGCTAAGGCAGGTGGATCTCTGTGAGCTTGAGACTAGCCTGGTCAAAAAAAAAAAAAAAAAAAAAAAAAAGCTTCCAGGACAGCTATACAGAGAAACCTTGTCTGGAAAAAAAAAAGAGGAAAATAAAGGAATAAAAGCCTTTCTTGCTCTAGGATTCCCTTTTTCTTCTATGAGAATGGCTGCACGTACAGAATTTACTCTCCATGGAGCCTATTGCTTGCAGGCCTTACCTTACCCACTCAAAGGCGTCACACTACTACATTGTTGGCTCAGATGACATTTCCAGTGTAGGTGTGGATCACTACTGAAAGTCCATTTGCTATGAGGACACTCATCCTGTACATCTGAACTGAACTGGTCCATGATCGGATTCCATAGTATTCAGCTTATATTGTACTGTTTTCATTCTGTGAAACTTCATCAGGACATGATTTGTAGGGCCAGGAAAAATGAAATTGTAGGGCATCTTGTTCAAAGTTGTTAAAATGATCAAGGATAAAAGCCAAAGATAGGACAGTGTAGGGACCAATGTCATTACAAAGAGAACATCAGAACTAAAGATCTTAGGAAAGCAATGCTTTTAGTTTTAAATGGGAGAGTGTTATTTTTCTGTTCATCTTAATTTTAAAAACTTATATACATGATTTAGTTTTTGATTGGATGTATGTATTAAGAACTAGTAAGTTCATCTTATTACTAAATGTAATTTAATGACAAAAAATAAATAAATAAAAAGCAGAGACCCAGTGTAAGGCCCGCCTAACAGCATGGTGCATGGTATAGGGTGAACCCCTTGTATAGGGCCGAAGAAGGCAGGTCCTGTATAGGCTTCCATTCCCTTAGTATCACTCCAGCTCTTGTTTTTTGAATTTATGTTTTCCAAGGCAATTTCATGAAGAGAAAGGGTGAGGGTAGGGAAGCCCAAAGTTTCTGGCCTAATGTTTTTTATTTAACAAGCTGATGGCACCAAGATGTAGTGAGGTTAATGAGTGATTCACAAAGAGGCACAAAAGTAGTGCCTAGAAGAGCAGGTTGCAGAAGTCACTTAACTTGACTCCTGGCCCATTGTTCTTTCAATCATAGTGATTTGAACACGAGAGAGAAAGACTTCATCTTTGTAGTTTTTGTTTATCATGCTTGATTTAATAACATTTGGAAAGGACCTAGAAGCTGAAAAGATCACAAGGACATGAATAATTCTAAATGCCACATTCTTACATTGTAAGATTAGTAATGAGAAAAGCCAATTAAAATGCCAACTTTAGTGGCATATGATATTAAATTATTCCTTCTCTTTATGTCTATACATTTCTTTTGTAAATTTAAATCTACTTATTTACTGAAAGTGTCTCTACTTACATGAATCCTGTATCTTTTTTATCCTTTCCTTGCTCTGCCTCTCTTCCTTTGTTTGTTTCTATGGTGATCCAGATTGAGTTACTGAGTGTCATCATGGCTAATTTTGGTTGCCAACTTGCCACACATGAGAAGAAGGAACCTTGTTGAAGGATTGCCTGACCTGTGGGCATGTTGGTGGGGCATTTCCTTCATTACTAATTCATGTAGGGTGGCCCAGGCCACTGTGGGCAGCACCATCCCCAGGCAGGAGAGCATGGGCTGGATAAGAAGGGCAGTTGAACATGAGCCTGATAACAAACCAGTAAATAGCATTCCTCCATTGGTTTCTGCTTCAAGCTCCTGCTTTGATTGCTTTGGCTTCCCTCAGTGATGGACTATAACAAGTAAACCAAATAAACACGCCCCCCCAGGTGGCTTTTGGTTGTGTTGTTAATCATAACAACAGGAAGCAAACCAGAGCAACAGGCAGAAGGAAGAACTCTTCAGTTTCTTTCCTAGAGATGCTTAACCTTTCCATTTAATATATAAGGACTATATTTTCCTAATTTCAGTATTTTTAATCAAGTTTCAAGTGCACCCAATAAATTATTGCTGTCCAAAGCATTTTGAAAACATGAGTTATTATGAGCTATTATTTTCTTGGACATTCCGCGAGTATAGTAAAGAAAATATGTCTTAAACTTAACGCAGTAAGGGACCAAAAGGGAACTTCATTCACGGTTCATTTTGCTTTTCTATTTCACATACTACTTGCTTCCCAGCCCCCTCCCCCCACATGCTTAATGATAGCCTCCCACATGTGTTCCACTTCTTCAGATTAAATGAAACTATGTCAGCCCTTGGTAATAGCCCATCCCTCACAGGCTTTCCCCACAGAGCCCTTCCTGCTTGCATCTGTCTTGACACACAGAGCAAAGAGGTTGGGTCAAACTACTTCTTAATTCACAGGCTGATCCAAACCACTGTTCCCTGTTTTACATGCTCACTCATAATTAATGTATTCCTTACCTCAAGAAATGACCTGCTTATTAACTATAAGCACTAAATAAAGAACGGTGGATGTTGAAGGGAATATGGAGAAAAGCAAACAGTATCTACCTTTAGAGTCTCCACTCTAGAAAGCTTTTGAAGAATTTTCTTTTCTTTTTTTTTTTTTAAAGACAGAGTCTTGTAGTCATTATGTAGCACAGGGCTAGCCTCAGACTCACCATCTCTTTGCCTCCAAATGCTAGAATTAGAGGTGTTTTCTGCCATACCTGGTTGTAACTAAAATGTTCTGACGTCTAAGGTTATCTTTCTAAACATCAGGTTTTAGGGTACTGTCTCTATAGGAAAATGACATATGTCCAGTGACTACATGTCCTCCAGACTGCATGGTGGCACACACACACTTCAATCCCAGCAGTTTGGAGGCAGAGGCAGGAAGATATCTGTGACTTCAAGGCCAGTCTGGTCTACATAGTGAATTCCAGGACAGTCAAAGCCATATATTGAGACCCTGTCTCAAAAAGTAAACAAACGAAATGGTAGTAGCCCTAATTGTGCTCCCCCCCCCACCCCCCGCAAAGTCTAACAACATGGAGAATTAGTCTTGATACCTCACTAAGCTCAAAACAGATCAATCTCTCAGAAGCAGAACTGGTACCAGGTATATGTGCGCGCTAACTCCCCATTTTCCACACCCCCTTTACTCAACTACTCCTTTCCTCAGAGCAGGCACTTCATGATATCCAGGCCCAGGGTCCCTCAGTCTACTTCAACTGCTCTGAGCTCTTGCCTTAGTTCACCTTGGAACTTAAACTTTTCTTCCTAAATCATTCTTGCATTACCAAACTAAGGTATATTCTTTTCTTTCTTTCTTTCTTTCTTTCTTTCTTTCTTTCTTTCTTTCTTTCTTTCTTTCTTTCTTATTTTCTACCTTATATACCCAATTCTCAGGCTATGTTTTCAAAACAGAATATTTCTTTCTTGATGGCGACTGAGTTTTTACACTGTCCACAGCAATTACTCTCCACTTCTACTCCAGATTTTTCTCTCTCCTCTTCCTTCTTTGATGGTAATGGAAGATTTCTTTTCTTTTCTTTTTCCTATTCACTTCAAGAGTACAAGCCACCTGGTAGATATCCCCTGGATCCCTTAACTTCGGTCAATTCATTTCAACTATCAGTTTCCTCTGTGATCACGCTACTAAGAAAAATCAACTGCTACCACAGTTGCCACCGAGCTCTTCCAACAACTTCTCCAGCCTCCTTTCATATGTTCAGCCTTTCCACTGGTCTCTTTGCCCAGAGGCATGTTCAGGAAGGTTTTCTCCTGAAGAACTTTTCTAGAAATCTTTAGGCATCTCTTTATTGCGCTAGCTCTAACACACACCTGCTCTCTGTCAAGAAACTCTAGAATATGTAACACTTTGCCTTTGGGCCTACATTGCTTGCTGCACCACAAATGAAACACCTTAATACATACCTGTTATTGTAGGTAAAAATAATAACACTGGTTAGCAATGAATAAATATTTGTTCTTAATATTGTGTTACATATTTGATACACAAGCCGATTTATGGTAGTGTACACCTTTAATCCCAGCACTTGAGGGCTGAGGCAGGCGGATCTCTGAGTTTGAGGCCAGCCTGATCTACAGGGAGAGTTCCAGGGCAGCCAAGGCCACATAGAGAAACTCTTTTCGACACATGTTTCTTATTCATGTGTCTTTTCTTTTGCTTATTCATGTGTCTGATTAATCTTTGCTCATCCTTTTACCCATGATGCTTTGCAAAATATCCTTACACTTAGTAGGATCTCAATAAATGCCTACTGATTTACAGAGCTAACAAAGAAACAATTATTTACTTGCAAATTTTGTCTACCTATTATTATGACTTTCCACCCATTGCCCTATAAAATTTTATGTTCCTTAAGGGCACATATTAAATATTCCATTTCTTTAAAGGATTTCCCCCTCAAGCTTCAGTTTAAATTCTGTCTGCTTTAGATGGATAACAAATTTTATAAAAAGCGAGTGTTTGTTTTTTGATGGTTATTCAGGTTGAAGAAAAATGAGTCCTGATGGTAGTCAGTTGTGAAATAATGAAAAAAATATTTGACATTATTATATATTATCATATGTATTATATCATTATTATGGATAAGTACTATCAAATCTTCCCCTTCTATAATTAAATTTAGGGATGCTAGTTCAAGACGAGGTGAAGTAGAAGACACACTAGATAGATGCAGGTAGATACTTCTTAACTTTTACACTTGAGCCTCAAATGCTACAGCAGAGCAAAAGAGCTGCACAACTTATTCTGTAGTGTTTAAGGATGTCAAAGGTTTTCAACATTGTCTGGTCAGCTGGGGAGATGGCTCAGTCAGTAAAGTGATTATTGTACAAGCAGGAGGACCTGAGTTGGATCCCTAGAACCCAAGTAAACATGTTAGGTTACGGCCAGGCCTGGAGGCACACCTTTACTCCCAGCACTGGTGAGGCTGAGCCAAGTGCACGTCTATGAGTTAAAGGTCAGCTTGGTCTACACAGCGAGTTCCTGCACAGCCAAGGGAACAGAGTGATATCTTGTTTACACCCCCACTCCTCATCAAATGTTGGGTACAGTAGCATACACTTGCTACTGTAGGTCCCTGGAATCTGCTGGTCAGCCACTTATGCGTAGCCCAATCAGTCAGTTCCAGCTTAATGGAAATGTTTCAAAAAACAAAACAAAACAAAACAACAAAAACAGAGGAAGGTGGGAATGAGGAGGAGGAAAAAAAAGGAGATATCGACTGATGAGTCATTTTTTATGTGTTGTGTTTAGGAATACCTATGGCTATGGCTCAGTTTTGGACCTTCAGTATCCATGTAAAAAGTCAGATGTGGCAGCATATGCTTATAACCCCAGTGCAAAGGCATAGAGGTGGACACCAGTAGATTCCTGGCCCCCACTGGCCAGCAAGTTCAGCTAAATTAACGGCCTCTGGCCCCAAAATTAAGGTGGAGAGTGGTAACATCACTATGTGCCTTTATCTAAACATAACCATGACTGCATACACATACTAATGAGTACATGGATATCACTCACACATACACACACACACACACACACACACACACACACACACACACACTTTTTTAAAATGTAATTTTGTTTTCTAGAGAAGTTAATGAGGAACTGACATGAAAGAAGAAAATAGTTATGATGCCCTCATTTAATTGTTTTGTTTTATTTCAGACAGGGTTTCTCTGTATGTAGCCTTGATGGTCCTGGAACTTGCTCTGTAGACTAAGACTCCAGAGGAGAGGAGGAGATGGTGTCTTAAAAGAGGAAATTTTAAGGTCTGGGGATGTATTTCAGTTGGTAGAGTGTTTGCCTTGCATGCATGGCACCCAATGTTTCAACCGCAGGATGACATAAAAGAAGGAGGAGGAAGAGGAAAAGCCAGGAATGGTGGTGCATAGAAAGACTATCTGAATATATTTGCATGACTCTCATGCCTCTTCCAGCTACTGCGTTTCAATTAAAAATGAGAAGAAACACCCTTGACTCCCCCCTCCACCACAAACATATATACACTTCCTTGTTTATATAACTTTTATATGAAAATACTGTTTGAACACTGATTCAAGATCTCAAAGATCTGTAGATCTATAAATAACAAGCACCACTATACTCTAAACACACACACACACACACACACACACACACACACGTCCTCTTGGGCTGCTTTACCTGTGCCACTCAGTTATTAAGAAGTCTTGTTGAAAACTCCCTACTTTACTACCTACGATATACTTTGTAAAAGTCACTTCATGGCTGCATAACAACAGTGGTTTACAGGGCTGTAGAGTCTCGTTTTCCCTGGAGACATCATGGTGGTACAATATGATCCAACTTCTTTCTTTTATGCTTTCTTTATAATCTCTAACAGTTGCTTTCTATTTACAATTTTATTTCCCGTAAATTCCCTTAAATTCAGCAAAATCTTTTCACCTACTATTTTTTTTTCTTTTGGCTTATATATTCTACTTCTCCCTTCCCTATGCCTTCCTGACTATAGAAAGTATACTTAGTTCAAGTTTAACTTTCTTCATAAAGTCTATACACATGCCCACTTTGCAGGGTCTCATCCATTTCTGTAATTCAAATAGTTATGACTCCTACCATTTGCTGCCTATTTATCATGCCTTTTCCCTTACTGTTCTTTATTTTTTTCATGTGAATTATGCTTATCTCCCAAATTAAATAATAACCATTGCTTAGTCTTTTGACCCATCTTCCCCCACACATGCACACAACAGGGACTACTGAAAACACTCAATGAACAGGTATTGATTTATTTATTGACAGAATACATATGAAGCCTAAGAAATAGTGAGTATTAGAAGAAAGGGATCTTAAAGCCTGGTGAAAGGGTGTTCAAGATTGATTTGTAGACCTCCTGGCCTGGAATAATTTTGGTTAACCTCATGTTGGACTCAGGTATATACAATGGCTGTTAAATTGTCACCTTCTTGTACTTCCAGTGCTCACAAAGGAAATGAAATCAGCGTTTACTAATGCTTGAAGCTTAGACTTAACATTTTTCTATAAAGGAACCTGAGGCTACTTGGAAGCTCACAGACTGGGGTTTCTGGAGAGTACTTAATTCATGGTATTTTATTATTATATTTTACATAAAATCCTTTGAATTTATTTCTATTTTTATAGAAACGGTATCTCAGCACCATAGAATATTAAGACTAGAAGTATTCTGAGCAGTCAACTAATTCAATATGTATTTTACAGATATGGAAACTGAGTTCCTAAGAGGATAATTAATTTGCCCAAGGTCATAATCTAGATATCGCTGAAGCTGCATCTAGAAATTAGAATTACTGCATGATTCTGTGATTTTTCTGGAACCACATGATTGTATGTGTTCAGTTTGGTGCTCAATTTGACATTATTCAAATGAGTAAAAATAAAAGAGTTTGAAAAATTATTTCTCTTTCCTTACATTCAAGATACTGAACTAGTGTCTCAGTTATTAATAATAGTATGTACAGATAGCACGAGCAACATTACAATGCATATTACCTTAAGGGAAATGTGAAGCCACGTAAAACTGTACATATTTTCACTGGCAAGCTGAAGGAAAGCACTTAGTTGATTTTTGTTGTTGCTTTGTTTCGGGAAATGACTTTGTAGTGAGGACTGTGCTAGTGTTTGTAACAGTGGTGTGGAGGGTTCTTCAAAACATGTAGATGGGGCCATACATACACATAGTGAGTCCCTGTCACATTGTGCTATGAGAAGAGATGCTGGTCAGTATTTGGGGGACAGCATGGACTGTCACCTTAACTTGAGAAGAGCATGGACTGTGACCTTAACCTCTCTAGTAGAAGCTGGGACAAATAAAACACCCTACTGGTTACTTATCAGTTTCATTAAAAAATAAGTGAATTGTTAATTCTTGTTTAAAAGTCTGTCTGAGAAGTGTTACTTGATATCTCTTGCAGAGGCAGAGATTTAAAAAAGTGAAGAGAGAATTTGAGAGAAATTAAATGATTAACTTTTAGAAGGAACGTTTATGGAAATTTGGCTTTGGGAAAATTATTTCGCAATCTGTATTTCATCATATCACTTGAATTCTCAATGACACATATCAAATGGTAACTAATACCAGCATATTGTATTATAATTTAAAATTATTTTAAAGTAAAAAAATTACAACTAGAAATTCATACAAATAATGCTGTGAAAGGACCCATTCATACAATTCCTGAGCTCTAGAGGCAAATTAGGGTATAAGAATGGAAAACAACTTTGCTAAATAAAATAAAAGATGTAAAGCCAAACTTGAGACAAAGCCAGACCTGTGAAGTCTAACTTCTTGCTAACTGTGGAGGTGCAAATGGTTGGGTCTGTGTCTTATCAGATTCAGGAAACCCACATGACACAGAAGGAACAAGATGTTGCTATGTGAATGTAACTTACCTGTACCATTGTTAATTGTGGTCTGCATCGTGGCTTCTGGCCCCATAGCATCATAATCTTCTTTCATTTCTTCTGTGGGGGAAAATTATCTTTAGCATTTGACAAGTGTAGAAAGGCTTACTATGCTAAGCATGCCAAACATAGGAACAAGGAGAAGTCTTTCAAGGGAAACAGAAAAGGCTGGTTGTAAACCTGTAAACAATAGCTTTGTTCAGGGAACTGAATGAATTCAACAGTGCTGGCTGCACAAGAACTTATTTACTTTAAGCATTACTGCAAGCTGTGAAAAACAGAGGTGCTTATTTGAGGCAAACGAAGGGCTTTTCTTCTGGTGGCAAACAGCGGGGAGATGTTATTTTTTTCAATAAGAGTTGAGAGTCAAAAGTGATCAAGTATTTGTACTCAGAAAGAGACCACTGCTGACTCTGGGTGCTTGGTGGCAAGTCAGAGCTGCTCAATTCATTTTCATACTTTCTTTCCCCTTGGTATATCTATTATGGTGTCAGCCTCAGCAAGCATGCTTTAAAAAAAAATCCCCAATTCTGCATACCAAAACTTGGAATGCCTAGTTTTACAAACTAACATCTCAGATGTATTAAAAATAGCCATTGACTGTTTTACATAAATTTCTACAGTCTATTTCTCTTATTTCTCCTCTCCTATTTCTTATAAATAGCATTTTGTTTGGAGCATTTATGCCTCCATAGGTAATTGTACTCATTTCCAGATGAAAAATACAGAGAAAACAGTAGCTCAATGTGTTAATTAAGATGAAAATACAATGTAATAGTGAAGGAGAAAATTCATGAATGATTAGAGGCCATTTTTGAGAATGGTAATATTCCCAAATAAGAGAGAAAATAGGAAATTTCTCTGTCTGCTATATTGTAGAGTATGTGGGAAGGCAGAACAAGGCAAGCTGCCAGTTAAAAATATTTCAAATAAACAAACAGAACATGGACTTTAGAAACCTGTAGTTTCACAGTGACAGCACTAATGAGAACAGAACATGATCCAAGAGCAGAATCACTGTGCTGCAATCATTTCACTTAAAACTCAAGGAACTGTAAGTAGAGCTCTCAGATTTATCCTGATCATTTTCTGTTTATCACATAATACACTACTGTGGTGGAAAAACACTTGCTAGAAAATGTTACAGCAGAATTGACTCAATCTGTATGTCGAACCAAAGCCGAAGCAGCACGATCCTATCAGATACACAAACACACATAGATACTAATTTAATTCCATTCTTCAAAACAGTCACACAATTTTAATAATATTTATTTAGCCAGTTCACCCACTTCAAATTAACTCCTGACCCTAGGCATCTCCTCCATTCCAGGAATATTTTCCCAGGGACGTTTTGCATGAAACATTTGGAAGTTCAATAC
>NC_067160.1:39700493-39702993 GCF_903995435.1 Acomys russatus | reverse complement strand
TGTTTGCTGGCTCAAAATAGACACTAATTTTACATCTGTCTCTGAGGCACAGCAAAAAGCCAACTAAAGAGCAGTAATAAATGTCCAAAAACAGCATCAGTATCCAAAACTCTCACAGTAATCTTCCGAGGAATTAATTACAATTCTGTGTAACAGTCGCATTGGCAAAATGCACCCATAATTACATACAGGTACTGTAATGTGTTATAGGGAAATTTGCCATGTGATACCATGTTTACATGATAATTGATGGATAAGATAAAACTATTTGCATATGAAGTGCATATGAATTATTGGCATGCCTTACCGTTTTATGTGGAATCATATTAAAGTTTCATTTGCTCTAGAACTGTATGTGTGATGTGGGGTTACCAAAGGGTATAAAGATGATGCTTAAATTTGCTTTATAGCAAGCGGCCTTTGAAAGATATATTTGAATAAGCATTACTAAAAACTTGTATTTAGAAGGTGGCACAGTTGATCTATAATAAGCATTATTTTCACCTTGCCAGATTCTATTATATTAAATCCTCTCTCTTCTCCCTCCCAAGTAAATAATAATCTAAATTGTGTCAATGTGACAATTAATTTTAGAGTCATAAGCAATGGCTTCTCTTTATTGTCCATAGCTGTAAGTTTTATTTTCAGAGTTTTGTATTCTGGTGACATGTAAGAGAACAGTAGCAAAGTGTGACATTTTTATAATGTCCATACCTGCTGGAAAATTTCAACATTTGCAAAAATGGCCTATTATAGCATTTAAACATTGCTGATAATTAGCTTGACATTTGAGAAAGCAGAACTATTGTTTTGAAGGTGCCCTATACAATGTTACCTAACTAACCCCTTTTCCTCCTTAGATTCTTTCTCTCCATTATTCTGTCAGTTACAGTACAAATAAGATATCAGTAGCTAATATAGTAACATTCGAAAGAACTGAAGTGAAGGAGCAGGCAATGCTTCATCTATACCAGGAGCAGAAGTTTTATTGATGTAAAGGAAAAATTACATATGCATATTATAGACAGCTAATTGTTAATAAGGCGGTCAACAATGATTTCCTATAAATCCACTCAAGTTAAGTGTACCAACAGGACCTTCAATGCCATCATCAAACATTTATTAAATATCTATAATACTGTAAACCTTTAGAAAAATACAGGGAGGTGCTATGATCATCTTAGAAACTTTTACAGCTACTTAGAAAACAGATGCATAAAATTGTGCTAGAGGAGCACTTGAAGTCAGCTTGTGAGTTGTGACAAAGGAGGTAACACAGGCAGAATGAGGCCAAGTGGCCTGTCAAAGGCCACATGGTCATTTGGTGGTAATACCCTAGCAAGAAAGTATGACTTCAGGAAAATAATAGCTACACAAAAAGATGCATAATAACACAACTTCCCGGCAAAGAATGCAATCTAAATTTAAACTGTACAAGTCTAGAGTAAAAGAATGGAAATTTCTGGGATTTTGGGGGGATTTTTGTGCAGTAAGATGGAGATGCTTAATTTTAAATTGTTTTGATGATTGTTACTTTCATGGATCCCCTTAATTTGAGTTATAGAAGCCTACCAATTTGATCAATTACCAGAATCTAACAATACACCCTTGTTTCCTGCAGTAGTTTGGAAACAATAGAAATAAAGAGGCAGTTCACAGAATTACGAGCTTACAACTTGCCTTCTTGTCCCCAGTACCAACATGTAACCAGCTGTGTGGCCTTGGTCTATCACCCAAGGAAACTTTGTACAAATGGGTAGAAATAATGATAATAGGTTCCCTGCTTCTGAGATTGTCACAGGAGTCTAGAAAATCGTTCATGTGATGGCATTTCATGAAGCATGACACACTAATATGGAAAAGAAGGAAATGAAGGATCACATAACTGTTAGAACCACAGACATAACAAAGACAGGGTAGCTCACTGGTGCCTTGCTTTGCTTGCTTCTTGCAATTTGCAGAAGCTGTAAGTAAAAAGAGGTGTGCCTACACACCAGCGACTACTTAGGTGTCGTGCCACACCTTTGTCGTTATTACAAAGGTTGAGAGGTCAGTGTAGGCCAGAGCACTCTCTTGTCTTCTGTTAACATGCCACGCAGACATGTAGCCTCATTTTAAGAAACATCTCCACTGATGATCCAGCTCAAGTTTAAAGAAGGCCTTTGGGATTCTGAGTTATTTGCTCTCCTCATTTTTCAAAGCTTTGGAGGTCATTTAATTTGGGGAGAGTGGTAAACAAAGAACCCCCCTCCCTCCCCCCCCCCACCCCACCCCCCCGCCTTGCTTTCTTAGTTGGTCTTTCTGGGTGGAGAGTTGGTGGGACTTCCTTAAAGGACTTTCCATCTGAACTCTGGTCTGTCTCTCTTCTCTCCCACCCTTACACATCTTGCTTTCCCAGTATGTGTGTGCTACTCAGGACAGGATGTGGCTCTTGTTTTCAAGGTTTTTATCCAGTGACTCTTATTTTTCCAGGAAAGGTTTATCATGGACACCCCTCTCT
>NC_067160.1:39685493-39695493 GCF_903995435.1 Acomys russatus | reverse complement strand
TGATACATGAGGACACAAGTAACAGGGGCCACGTTTTACTTCTCTTCTTCTACTTTTCTTCTTGTGTGTATGTGTGTGTGTGTGTGTGTGTGTGTGTGTGTGTGAGAGAGAGAGAGAGAGAGAGAGAGAGAGAGAGAGAGAGAGAGAGAGACCTGGTACCTTTCCACTATGTATTTGCGTAGGCTGAGTCTTCCTAAGCAGGGTGGGGGTAGGGCCTTCCTGCCACCTTCAGTCTTTCCCAGGTAGTGGAACTGGCTGACCCTGACCACTTGGTGGCAAAAGTCAGACAGTCACAGTGCACACCCACAAGAGGGCTTTCATTTTACCTCCGGTGTGATTCAGTAATTTGTATGGACTTTCCTCTTTTGCTTCAGACAGAGACTAAATCACATGCTGTTTCTGTCAAGTAACCAGTTACACAAATTCAGCAATCACACCAACATTCATTAGAGAGAGAGAGAGAGAGAGAGAGAGAGAGAGGAGAGAGAGAGAGAGAGAGAGAGAGAGAGAGAGAGAGAGAGAGAGAGAGAGAGAGAGAGAATAGAGAATTTTGGCTCTGTGAGGTGATGAGGAAACTTCCTCAGACACTGAAGATGCCTTGCTCTTGCTGTAAACAGACACTTATCCCATGCCCCGCCCCCTTTCTAATTCTTCTGGATATAGCTTACTTAGTTTTCCCTAAGCATTTTATTTAATCATGTGGTTGTGTGTGTGTGTGCCTGTGTGGTTGTGTGTGCATATGTGTGTGTATACTGTCATGATAAATGAACCCCAGCACTCTGTTATGGCCCACACCTACCTGAGTGCCTTAGATACAAGCCACACTTGCCTGTTCATTTCATTTCACTCATTCAGACTGTCTCTTAGTGACAGCTGTGTGATCTATGACCCAGGTCCTTACATGGGGAGCGGTCTGAAAGCAGCTATGAGTTTTTACCATTCTCTGGTCACACTTATCTCGCAAAGTATTGATAACACTTTATCTTTCCGAGCAGAATAATGCTGCATAAAACGATACTATGAATTCTCCCGCCTTAAAGCAAGTTATTATTCACAAGTTTAGATAGTCCGAGAACACTTATCAGGAGTCCTGGGCAGAAAGGACAGATCCTCCATTTCATTAAGACACAAGGGAATGTTGGAAGTTTGGGGCAGATAAAGGGCGATCCTCAAAAGTTCAAAATCTTCCTTGAGATAGAACGATTTTGTAAATAAAGAAACGGCTATTACAAAACTCTAGAGTCTTGTCTAGGCCTGACTTTCTTAATTCATGATGGTTAAAACCATAAAGCCACTATCACTTCGTAAGTGTCTTTAACTTAGAGCCCAAAAGGTCACATTGTTGATCTTAAGCTGTTCCAGTGAAAAACATACAAGCAAAATAAACAAACAAAGCAATAACAACCAACTTCATCTATTTTTTAACAATTAGATTTGTGTCCTCTGCACTACCCAGAATCTTTATAGTTCCAGTCACATGACATATGAACAACACATGCAAGGGGACTTAGGAATTGCTGTGCCCACTCAGAGTGCAGACTAAGGGAGACAGATGTTTCTAAGGTTTATGAGAACAAGGAGTTGGGGGGGGGGGGGGTAGCGGCGGCGGCACACACCTTTAATCCTAGCACTTGGGAAGCAGAGCCAGGCAGATCTCTGTGGGTCTAAGGCCAGCCTGGTCTACAGAGTGAGTTCCAGGGCAGCCGGGGGGTACTTAGAGAAATCCTGTCTCCAGAAAACAACAGAACAAAACAAAACACCATAAAACCAAGCCAAAACAGCAACAACAAAAAGAATAAGAAGTCAGTCTCTCCTTATTCCTGACTTGTCTTTCAAAACGAGTTAGGTAACACAGAGCATGAGGTTACTACTTTTGAACGAATTTCAAAGTGCTTGACAGAGAAAATATATAAGCACATTTCACTAAGATACCCTTATTTTGTGTGAACAGTTTAGCTTTCCTTACAAAACAAACCCATATATTTTAATAGACGCTTAAGGCATGGCCACGCTACTCAGTTAAGGGTTTGGCGAGAAGCCTATGCTTGTGATTTCACTTACATCCTCCGTGTCACAGAAACTATTGGGAGCTGTAGTGCACAGAAAGTTGAGAGTGAAGGGGGTGGGGAGTGCTTCCGGGTTAAACTTTCAAAGGAGGAAAGAGGAAAACTGTATGGCTTCTAATTCTCTCTTTACACATTAAACTTTCTTGTATGTTAATACAATACTTTGCTAAGAAAGATATTTCTCAAGGCCTGTATTTTATTTAGACTTATATCTGTGTGTGTATGTTGTGTGTGTGTGGGTCAAGCTAAAGGCAGAAGGGAAGCAAGAATTATCATTTTAAAAGTAGATCACTCAGATGAGGATTGCAACTGTCCCTTAAAGAACATAGTCTAAAAATAAATGTTAGGAGAAAGAATTGTGTGCAATAAAAGATATATGGCACTTCAAAATGTTTAGAAATATTTTAGCTAAAGGATCAACCAAGTTTTGTAGCTAAAGGGCCATATGCCCTATTTTAATAAAAAGGAATCCATAAAAAATAAATTACTTTCACTAAGTATATGCAAATTCCAATGTAAGCAATCAGTGCAAAATTAATTTTGCCAGAACTGATTAAAAGCATTAATAAATCTATATGCAGTATTGCTTCAATCTGATACTGTAAATTTATTATACTTCCTGTAAGATTAATTATAATGCTACAATAACATATTACGATGCCAGAACATATTACTGTACATTCTGTTAATAACAGTTAAGCGTAACCTGAGTTGTAATTATAGACTGTAACAAAGTAATTTGATAGTGATTGTTTTCTTTAACTGTTAATGTTAGATGGGAAATAAAATGTGTACGTGCTTGTGTTCATTATATTTTTCTCTTTAATACAATACCTAATTAAACTCCTGAAACACCACAGCATTTGTGCTAACGGATTCCTTTCACTTTTGCGCCCCAGCAAAACTGTCAGGCTGCCTGAGATAAGGGAAGGTTAAAAGACAACAGTTGAAGTTATTCAAGGTTGTTGTACATTCTTGCCCTGAACTGGAGCAAAATGTATTTAAAGATATGTCTGGACCGCATGGAACTCATCATTGGGGGCTCTTCAGATGACGTAAGCAATTTCCTCTTGTTCTGAGCACAACTTACAAACAACCTAAACTGCCTGCAAGATCATGGCAACAACAGATATTCCAGGTAGCAAACTAAAGAATATAAAAACCTTCCTTGCGGGGCCAAATACAAACTCCCCTTTTTTTGGTACTCTTTTCCAAGCCTTTTACTATCTTCCCAGCATTGAAATCCTCAATCCAGCTACTGCAGTCCCCGGGCTCATCTGATGCGACAGTCAGAAAACCTAAGACGTTGATGGCATCTGTAACTTATGGGCCTTTCCATTTTGTTGTCCTTTTCTTTGAAAACCAAAGCAGCTACGTCTGCACATAACTTGAAGAACACAAAATCTGAGGCCCTTTAGAACAGTATACACAAACTTTGAGTGGCAAACAGGTTTCTGGAGAACTACCAAAAGAAATTATTCAAGTTAAGCTTTTTTTGGATATATTCCTGATTAAGCCTGAACACAATGAAAAAAACAGTGTGAAGCACAATTCTGAATGGCATCTGTGCTAGGAGCTTCAGAGGACTGCTGACTGTCATAAAACTCTGTGTGCCACCAGCTGGGGGTCGGGGATTTAAAGATGTCAGGAGGACCTGGCCTCTCAGATGGGGTAGAGATCAGAGGGAAAGCTGTCCAGGTGATGCCCGGGCCCTGAACAGGCCTATCCGCACTTTCATTCAAATGATAATGAGTGTGTAAATCACATCTGTTCCCCCTCTGTGCTTGTATCCCTGTCACCTGAATAGCAGCCCCACCAGGTATCAAATGAGCTACAGGAAATAGGTTTTCTTTTTATCCAACTTCACTCTGAAATGAGAAGATGAGGACTAACAGGGACTCCGAGGCCAGATCTCACCCTAATAAAGAATATTTAACTGTTAGCTGAAGGCTGTCGGGGAGCAGAACTCGGAGGAGTTCTGATGCAAAGGTTCTGCTCTGGCTCCTCGCTGCCCAGTTCCTCAACAGCCTCAGAAAAGTCGCTTGGTAATTAGTACTTGCTGACTTCTAATGGTCTAATATTTTTTCTGATGGTGCAACCTCTCCACCCCCCCCCCCGCCCCAAATATCCAACGAGAGCAGCAATTCTCACTTTCCTGAGGGCCAAGGAGATGCAAGCACCCCTGGAAGCCTGAGGGTAAGTAATATTTTGCAATGAAAACACTTGCAAAATGTTTCATTGTCTAAAACGACAATGGCAGAATCGAGGAGACCCTTTATTTATACTTTCATATATACAATGAGTTTTGATCTGGGAGTATATTTCACCTCTACGCACATCATCCCTTGCTTCTATCATTTCTTTCCCCTCTCTCTTTTGATCAGAGCCATGAAAGAGTAAGTAAGTGTGAACGCTTAGGTACCTGGGGTATAGAAAGGTGGTAATTAGCACAGCAGGGTAATTGAGGTGTAGATTGCAGCATGAGCAAATGCTTTGACTTGTTTGCTCTTCCTAGTCTTCCTCCCTCCCTCTGTCTCTCTGTCTCTCTGTGTGTGTGTCTCTCCCTGTCTCTGTGCCTCTCTGTGTCTCTCTGTGTCTGTCTCTGTCTCTGTCTGTCTGTCTCTCTCTCTCTCTCTCTCTCTCTCTCTCTCTCTCTCTCTCTGTGTCTCCTGTCCTCCCTTCTCTCTCCTTCTTTCTCTTTTCTGTCACTGAAATTCAGCCTGGCTAATGATCACTTTACCTGCTCAGTTGAGCTGATCATGGATAACACTGGTAAGAGGAGGGGAGCATAGCCCACCTCTGAGAAAGCACTTTAGCTCTCAGCTGCAAACCAAGATTACTATTCCTCTGCTGTCCATCCCCAGTCAGAAAACAAACAAACAAACAACAAACTAAACTAAAAAATACGTATAATAAACAATACCCCTCCCTTTTATTAATAAAAAAGGAGTGAGCATAGAAAAACTTTCAAAGTACAAATTGGAACCAGAAATTTTCCTCAAGACCATTCTTGGGCGGCAAAATCACTGGCATTTTAGGCTGCCTGTGGGATGTGACACTTTGGGGTAGCACAGAACCACAGTTGCTGGAAGATCTTCTGTGTGGTAGTTTCAGCATCTTACAAGGTGAGTGATGAAGTCAAACCTTTTAGAAATGAATTAAATCTTTTAAAAATATGTGTATAGTAGTTGTTTTGTCTGCATGTATGTCTATGGAGGTATCAGGCTGGTGCTAGGAACCTGGGTCCTCTGTCCTCTGGAAGAGCAACCAGGGCTCTTAACCACTAAGCCATCTCTCCAGCCCTAAGAAATAAATGTTAAGATCTGGGAAGAAAGCTCAGCAGTTAAGAATCTATACTGTTTTTGAAGTGGATCTGAGTTCAGTTCCTAGCACTTACAAATGCCCATAACTCTGGCTCTAGAAAATCTCTTATCTCTCACTTGTGTGGTCATGAGTATATACACCCAACAAACATACATTAAAAATAAATTTAACACAGGGTTGTAGTTCAGTAATTTTACTGAGTCATTTTTCCAAGTGATGTTGCGTGTGTGATGTTCTGAATGCAATCATGTCTCTCTCCTTTCTTCTTCTTTTTCTCTTCTTCTTTTTCTCCTCCTCCTCCTCCTCCTTCTTCTTCTTCTTCTTGAAATTAAATGTGCTCCACTTTTGACTTTCACTTAAGCAGCTGAACTTGGGACTTCCTGGTGGAACATTAGCCTACCTATCTCAGAACACAGTTAACATGTGCTTTTACTGGTGTCATAACTTTTCAGATATTCATATGATACTTAAGACTGTATGTACCAACTTCCTCCATTTTCTAAATAGGTCTCCAATCAGGAGACAAAAGATATTGAATTATCCTTTCTTTTTCTCTGTTTTTTCTCTTTTCTCCTCCTTTCTTCCCTTTTCCTTTCGCACATTGCTACTTCTTCTCCCCTTCATCAGCTTAGTAAATGAGCATTTCAGCCACTTAGCAGCAGAGCTAGGGTTAACTGTACACAGATCCTTTTGGTCCTATTTACCATGGGTTAGAGCTCTGAGCATCTTCATGATCATTGATGAATCTGTTCTCATTTTTTCTTCTCCCAAAAAGTTTCACATATGAGCTTGTCTGATGACTTAATAGAGAAATTGCACCCAAGATTAAGGACGAGTTTTATTAATTGTAAATTTCAGAAAACTGATTTTGAAGCTTATTTTAAAAGTTGTAGTAATTTGCTCTTTAAAAGTTACCAGACTTCTTTTTTTTTAATTATTTATTTTATTTTATGTGCATTGGTGTTTTGCCTGAACGTATGTCTGTGTGAGGGTACCAAGTCCCCTGGAACTGGAGTTACAGACAGTTGTGAGCTGCCATGTGGGTGCTGGGAATTGAACTCTGGTCCTCTGGAGGAACAACCAGTGATCTTAACTTCTGAGCTATCTCTCCAGCCCCCTACCAGACTTTTTAAAATCTTACATCTCTAGCTCTTCAGGCCACTGTTCTAGCTCACAACCAACAATGCTTTGTCTAAATACCTGATCAGCAATAGCTTTCTCCTACAAATAAAAAGTTCTGACTACATCAGTCTCCTCACTTTCTACAATAACAGCAAGAAGAAAAGTGATAGGGATCACCAGTGAGTGACATATAATAAGGTGGGGGGAAAACACACCAAAACAACAACAACAACAACAACAACAACAAAACAGAAATAGCTAGTTCTTACTGGCTTACCCCCAAACTGCACGCTGATACTTTATACATCTAACCTGACTATGTGCATAATTTCTCTGACCCCTGGCTTTGCTTCTAACAAACACCTCCTTTATTATCAGTCATGACCGTGTCCCCTACTTCTTCCCTTCCTGTTCATTCAGCCTGATTAGAAAGCAATACATTTTCTCAGACCTCTAAATGTTCTCAATCTTTCTTCAATGAAGGATGAACTAAGGAGCCGTTGAAGATGCGAGATGGTACCTGAGTATGCGAAAGGCACTGAGTTCCCGCCCCACCCCCACCCCCCACCCCGGGGGAAAAACAAGACAAGTAGCCAGAAGCTTTACAGGTTTCCCCTTGCCCATTTGGCCTCTCTAGGGGGGTACCTCCAAACAGGAAGTACAAAGAGAGGAAGCTGGGGCTGCTGAGTGGTGAGCAAGCTCTTATCTTGCATGCATTTTATCTTTCTGTAGGCACCTGGCTCAGACTGCTTCACAATGCCTTCTAGCTCCCCAGTTAAGTACCCTGCAGTTTTTAGCAGTACGTTGAACATGCCTTGGTGTCCTTTACTAAATGAAGGACACCAATAGACTCTCCCCAGCTCCTGTGATGGTTCAACGCAAGCACCTTAAGCCCAGCACGTAGTAAATGCTTAGTAAATCTTAGCTGTTGTTACTATTTGCTGCATCCAGGAAGAATTTTCAGTGACCAGGGGTGTGCAGGGGCTTCCGTGGAATCCTTTTGTAGACTAATTTGCAGCTCAATCCTGCACCTTTCAGCGGTCACGCTGAGAAGCTGAAATTTTATTTTCACTCTTCTTCTAAGTGTAAAGCACCGAAAGGTCGTGACCTTTAGACGTGAAACATATACTTTAGGATGTTTGGGGGGACACCTGCTGTGGAGAGGGGTACCCCAGATGTTAAGCTAGGTAGGTATTGCACCACTTCCCCTCCATTAGGTCAGCAGTGGGATTCCACTTTACAGAAATAGCTAAAAGTTCAAGATGACAAGAGACCTGCCGAAAGGTCACACGTCCAGGTGGTAGAACTGAGTTTTTTTTATTTTCATAGTACAACAGGGTTTTTTTGTTGTTGTTTTTGTTTTTGTTTTTGTTTTTGTTTTTTCCGAGACAGGGTCTCTCTGTGTAGCCTTGGCTGTCCTGGACTAGCTTTGTAGACCAGGCTGGTCTTGAACTCACAGAGATCCTCTGCCTCTGCCTCCTGAGTCCTGGGATTAAAAGCATGTGCCACCACATCCGTCATAATACTAGAGTTCTCACTCCATCAAATTTTCCAGAGCTGTGTGTTCAAGGTACATGCTAACAAGAGATTCCTAGGGTTTTGCCCTTTACGTTGCACACACTTGGAGGCATAAAAATAGACTCCGTGCTGCTGATATAATTACTAGAGGCTATAAACGCCGTGCAAAAATCTGGAGAGGGGATGTAGAAATAGTTAGAGAAAGAACATAAATAAGTGAGTGGTGACACAAACTAGGACTACATACCATCCTTAATACTTTCACACAATTCCACACAGTCCTGTAAGTGTTTCACCATAGAAGATCAAGCCTTCATTCTGAATTGAGAAATTAGCCCATTTGCAGGCAGTGGGAATGCCAGCAAGCTACAGGTGGGCACCACAGCAGATGAGGACCGTCGCTGGACAGGGAGGGTGAGGAGCTGGTGTTGTTCAGAGAGCATACCCATCTAGTTATCCTGCTTCGGTGCCTGCTTATATCATACCCAGTTGGCAGTTTGGGAGCGTTTTAGCAGTGAGTTTTAGGCAAGTGTTCACACTCTGAAAGGAAGCATGCCTTGGAAGGGAAATTGGCTAAGCTCTCAGTAGGCCTGCATTGGCCTGAGGAGGCTGAACTACAGTCTTAACTGCTCCTGTCCCAGCACGCAGCCTCCAGACCTGAGAGGAACCTGAGAATGGCTATCTGTGCTGCACCTCGGAAGGACGAAGGCTGGAAAGCCAGCAAGGCCTGAAATCTCAGGAGCATCAGAACAGAGGAGACAGATTCATTCAGGAAAATGTACTCTGTTGCTTCCTTCTGGCTCTTTGCTTGTTACCACTCTTTTTTTTAATGTAAGATGAAAGCCATACTAACTCTAACATCTTAAAGGACAAACTAAACGAAAGAAGGGTTTCCTCTTCCACCCCAGCCCGTCTCCTTACCTTTATCAACAACAGGATAGAGTCCTGGTTACCTCAAAACCAAGTCTTTGCTTTTCCTGCCTTTCAGACTGAGTCAGGCAGACAGCAGTAGCTCAGGTTTGGAGTGGGCTAGACAGTGCAAGATGAAGGCTTGTCTGGAAACTTTGTACATTATTTGGTTGATTATTATAAAATGGACCTTGGCTCAGAGCTGGTGCTTCCTGCCAAGAGCTGGCCTTGCTCTGGACCATCCGTATGACTGTGTTCTTCAGTGGCAGCCATGAAACCAAGTTCATCATTTGAGGGAAAAAGGCAGAAAGTGAGGCGAAGTGCTTTCCTAAAGGCGATAAAGTGAATCAGGGGTAGCTATGGGGTTCAAACAATCAGCCCTCCAATGCTCAGCGTGCTATAGGGTTTTTATAGGTCTCCTTTAGAAGCATGGTTGAACTCTCGTGGAATTTTTCAGGTAGGATAGATGATAGGGACATCAGGGACTTTTGGCTCATTTACTTTAAGATGGCATGCCAAGTACTTGAGCACTAAGTGGTGCTCTGATAGATCATCATCATCATCATCATTATTGTTGTTGTTGTTGCTATTATTAGTTTACTCCAATTCTACTTTGCAGTCTTTAAAATCAGGATCATAAAGAGACGCGTGTGTGACTGGTATATACCACAATAGCAAGTCTGACCATGGCTCATTTTAAGTCAGCTCTTTGTGGAGCCTGTGTCTCCAGAGTAAACAAGTGGTTTTGGAAATTAGAACAGAGGGAGTCAAGAGAAAGACTAGATGGAGAAAATGCAGAGAGAAGGGGCCTGGGGGAGGAGAGAATTCAAACTTGTTTTCCATGTGAGGTCATACTTCTGGCCCTTTGCTGAGGTCTTATGGAAGCTGTTAGTTCCAATGAAGAAATACTAAGGCAGGGGTGGGTGGTGGGTGTGGGGCGGAGATGCACACCTTTACTCTCCACACTCAGGAGGCAGAGGCAGGCAGATCTCCGTGAGTTCCAGGACAGCCAAAGTTACACGCAGAAAAACCCTGTCTCAAAACACCAGAACAAACCACAC